>NC_081787.1:8765434-8905434 GCF_963082965.1 Carassius carassius | reverse complement strand
TTTCCATGTATACCCAAACTACACCTGTCATATCCATCTCAGTTTAAAATGCCACAATATGTGTGTGTGTGTGTGTGTGTGTGTGTGTGTGTGTGTGTGTGTGTGTGTGTGTGTGTGTGTGTGTGAGAGAGAGAGAGAGAGAGTGCATTTGTCAAATTTAATATCCTCTCCCGACCTACAGTAATTCCTTTGTTCCATTATTCACTTGCCTCAGTGAGCATGAAAATAATATTAGACAGAAAGACTAGAAAACCCGAGAACTAAAACTCTTGAAGTTTCATTTTCTAATCCCAAACATTTGTGGAAAAATTCTCTGCAAGTTAGCCTAACTTTACTTTCTTGTTTACTCGCCACTTTTAAGATCTAAAACTTCTATGCCCTCCCTGCCTCATTACAGACATTTTGACCCCCTGTTGGCACGGATCTTGTGGGGATTAGGACGTCTCTCAGGATGAGCTGGATCCTGCTCCGTCCCAAATGAGGTAAAACAAATATTAATCAACAATAGCTCTGTCACACAGAAAGAGCACAGAGCCATAAGAGGTTTACTATGGGACAGGAATGTTTGCTTTTCTCCCTGCCATCCTTAGGTTGGCAGAGGTCTGTGCCTGCACCATGTGTGCCAGTGTCAGCCAGCACTGCCTGCCCTCGCCTCCACCTGCTCATTCGGGCAAAGATACCATGGCGCCATCTGGTGCCCGGTGCAGCCACACAAGCCATGCCATGTTTAATCAGCACATATGAGCAAACAGAACAAGCAGGCTGAGCCAGGTGGCAGAGCTGGCTGCCCGTTTGACTGGGAGCCTTGGGCGGCCAAACCCGGCAGGGGCATCAAAGCCGGCCCGAGATTTACAGAGCAACCAACCCCTAATCCACCCCCTTATTGGCTCCATTCATATTGAAATGTGTGATCAGAGGAAAGAGGGAGAGCCTGGTCTGGCCAGAGAATGGGCCGGCACAGCTGCAGGGATAAAGTTCCACCATGAGAGCAGTACTTTATTAGACAGCTAAGGCCTCATTGATTGGATTAGAGTTTGGGGGTCATGTGTGGCAGTCTGTGTGTTTGTGTGTGTATATATATGCAGGGGGTGGGGGGGGGGGGGGGGTTCAAGGAAATGTAATTTTCCACATCTCCTTTCTTGGAGTGCGTGTGGTAACCTGACTTGAGGAGGTGGGTGGGTCGCATATGCGAAATGTTTGCTTCTGGCTGGTGCAGAAAAGAGTCGAAGAAGCAGAGAAGGGGCAGAACAAAATGAGAGCAAAAGCTCAGGTCTGGTGTCTGTGCAGAAGACTGATTCCACTCTGGCCTCTCAGCATGATCCCGTCTGGTATTAAGTAGTTGTAACGCTGGAGAGTTTTTTTTTTTGTCAGACAACTGAAACAAGAATTAGTTGGTGACTTAAAGGTTTTCTCTGATTCCTTTGCTAGGAAGGATGGCTCATTTAGGAGTGAGTGAATGTGGCTTTCCAGGATCACTGATCATCATCTGAGCTTTTTTGTTTAGAGTGTGTGTGAGAGAGAAACTGGATATGAATAAGTGAATGTGGCTACATTTCATTGGAATTTCAAAATCGGCTTTTCAAAATATGTACAATATAAAAATTTTTGCAACAAAAAAAAGGAAAAGATTTTAAGATGCTTCAGTGCGTTTGAAAATAGTTTGCTTTACTACCCTGAGATCTCAATCTATTCTCAAAGTCCTTCCACTCAGAACTTCATAAATAATATATAAAATGATATTTCATCAGTTTTATATTTCTCATAAATGTTAATATTTCCAAATGTTGATTATGCAAAATTGTACATGTATTGTTAAATGTGTAAAATAACTAAATTAACATGACAAATAAATTAGTATAAACATTAAAAACATTTGTTAAATATATACTGTATTGTTAAATAAATAAAAAAAATGGTTAATTAAAAATGTCTCATTCTAAAATGTGACTGACTTAATATTATATTATGATTATTTATTTGGGGTTTTAAATTTATGAATGAAATGCAGCAGCCTGAGACATTTCCTGTTAATACTAGACATGTGGTTATGTAACTGTTATTCGGACCTTTAGTTTTTCTGGAAAGCAGCCTGTTGAGATTCCAACCTGGCAGAAGCGCAGCTCCCAGCTAGTCCTAAACAGGTATGAACACCAAAACAAAGCTGTGCTTTTTTTAAAATGCAAATGAAAATATTGTTCAGATTCCACCAAACCAATATAACTGCTCCACCGTCTTAGATCCATTGTGAGGCAGAGGAGTTGAAAAGGTTCGTGGCTAGAATGCATTAGTGGGTCCGAGGGTCCGGCTAATCCATTTTGAGAGTGTTTAAAGTCTCTAGCCAGCAGACCTCGGTGGAATCCCTGTTCAAATTCAGCCGGCCCTGCCAACCAGCTAGCTAGCCACCAACTGAAGCCACACTTGACATCTTATTTAAAGCTTATTGAGGGAAAGGACTTTGTGCCAAGCAATTTCACAGTTATTTGCAAAAGATAAACCTTGGATCTGGAATCCGAGCATTGTAATCTGGCAGAGGGGAACTGTTACCAAAGCTAAAGCCCTGGGTTTTTCTTCAATGAGGGGATGTTCTAAGTGCACATCTAAAGGGCCATCACGTTAACAAACTGACAACACAGGAGTCCCAAGTCACATTGCATTGTTGGATATGATCAGTATGCATCAGTATGCATGTTTCGTATTGCATGTCAGTTATAATATGCATCAACATTCTATGTGTTCAAACATCTGTGGTATGTATCCTTACTCACCCAGCATCAAAGGAAGATTTGTTAGCCTTTGTGTCAGACTGAAGCATGGGGGAGTTCATGAGTGTGTGACAGAAAGGTCATGTTCCTCCACCGTCGCAATCTGACTTCTTCATGCACTTTAAAATAACTTCTCATTCTTAACCTTAAATGGACAAGAAAGATACAAGACCCCTCCCTTCTTTGATTCATACATCTCCTCTTCCTAATTAAATGGTTCACCACATAAACCTGAGACTTGTCTCTTTAAAGCATTTTTCATGCTGAAGTCAATCTGCCAGCCTTCAATCATCGACTGAAAGTAGCACAGGATAAAGGACACTTTATTTCTTTTGTTGGTTAAACAGGACATAGTCTGTCAACCGTCTAATGTTGTCTGCATTGTTTCATAAATTGTGACTGGCTAGACATCGCATTTAGGAAACAGTAACAGCATTTTGATTAAATTGTCAGTCTGACATGCTTTAAATCACAGTTTTAATCATCCAGGGATTTTATTAGAAACCAGACAGTAAATTCAGTGTGATTATTTACAGCTGCAGTCCTTTGAAAATATATTTTACTCATAGTGTGCATATTGATTCCAGCAACAAATGACTTTGCTGGCCTGAAAGTGTATCTTTGGTCCTTTACTTTCTCTACAGGTGAAAAAAAGGAAACACAAAATCTAAAACAGAAAAAGAATGAAAAGAAACATAACCCTGATGGAGACATCTGGTGAAGGCATGGTGCTGTTTTTTGGTTCAGAATGATGGGAGATTTATTGTGGTTTCATTGAACCCATGGCTCTGTGTCATTAAAGTTTATAATATTTTTTCCAGGCTGAAGATTTTTAAGCATATCTTTACTTCTAGCATGAAGATATAATTCACAGAGTCTGTAACTCACTGTGCTGTGGCAGAATTTCAAAACATTAATACTGGACTGTTCAGACATGAAAAATGACCTCTTTGACACTCCTCCACCGAACGCTGGACTCGGGCTATACATGCAGACGGGGAGAACAGGCAGTTGTGATACTACTGTAAAAGTCAACCAGTCTGATTTCTCACACGTTTGAGTTTGACATTTACTTTCCCCATTGTTTGTGTGCTACACTCCATCTGTGTAGTTTGGCTGACATTATTATCCTGTCAAAGGTTGGAACTGAATCGGGGTAAAATAATGACCCACCATATTTCAGTTTTTACACACACACACACATATGCCCATAAGAAAAAAAAATATATATATATATATATATATATATTATAAATATTTGAATGTAATTAAAAACATTTTGTTTTTGGTGTCAGCATCTATAACAAATATATGTTACATATATTTTCAAGTGCAACATTCTCTTATTGTTTGTCTTTCATTTATCTTCCTTTCAATCCCACAGGAAGCATTTTCATCATTATTCCATGGGAATGGCCTTTCTAAAGGCTGCTTGTTTGATTTTCTGCACATAAGCTCCCCCTTGTGGTGTAAAGAAATAGAAAAACACCTATCATATACTAGACAAAAGGAAATGTGTTTCATTTAGGATGGTTTTTAAGATCTTTAACTTGTAGATCATATGTACGTCATATATCATTTAATTATATTCCACCTGTAGTTTTCAATGAGGAATATACACAGAAAACTTTTTTTTACAATGTGCACGAAGATGCTATTATGCATCTAACATTTGAACTTAAAATTATGCATGATGTTACTGCAGATTGTGATGTGTGATATGAAGCCTGTTATGCTTTTCAAAGCTGTATTTAAATAATAATAAAAACAGCTTGTACAACCCGAATTCCGGAAAAGTTGGGACGTTTTTTAAATTTTAATAAAATGAAAACTAAAAGACTTTCAAATCACATGAGCCAATATTTTATTCACAATAGAACAGATAACATAGCAAATGTTTAAACTGAGAAAGTTTACAATTTTATGCACAAAATGAGCTCATTTCAATTTTGATTTCTGCTACAGGTCTCAAAATAGTTGGGACGGGGCATGTTTACCATGGTGTAGCATCTCCTTTTCTTTTCAAAACAGTTTGAAGACGTCTGGGCATTGAGGCTATGAGTTGCTGGAGTTTTGCTGTTGGAATTTGGTCCCATTCTTGCCTTATATAGATTTCCAGCTGCTGAAGAGTTCGTGGTCGTCTTTGACGTATTTTCCGTTTAATGATGCACCAAATGTTCTCTATAGGTGAAAGATCTGGACTGCAGGCAGGCCAGGTTAGCACCCGGACTCTTCTACGACGAAGCCATGCTGTTGTTATAGCTGCAGTATGTGGTTTTGCATTGTCCTGCTGAAATAAACAAGGCCTTCCCTGAAATAGACGTTGTTTGGAGGGAAGCATATGTTGCTCTAAAACCTTTATATACCTTTCAGCATTCACAGAGCCTTCCAAAACATGCAAGCTGCCCATACCGTATGCACTTATGCACCCCCATACCATCTGAGATGCTGGCTTTTGAACTGAACGCTGATAACATGCTGGAAGGTCTCCCTCCTCTTTAGCCCGGAGGACACGGCGTCCGTGATTTCCAACAAGAATGTCAAATTTGGACTCGTCTGACCATAAAACACTATTCCACTTTGAAATAGTCCATTTTAAATGAGCCTTGGCCCACAGGACACGACGGCGCTTCTGGACCATGTTCACATATGTCTTCCTTTTTGCATGATAGAGCTTTAGTTGGCATCTGCTGATGGCACGGCGGATTGTGTTTACCAACAGTGGTTTCTGAAAGTATTCCTGGGCCCATTTAGTAATGTCATTGACACAATCATGCCGATGAGTGATGCAGTGTCGTCTGAGAGCCCGAAGACCACGGGCATCCAATAAAGGTCTCCGGCCTTGTCCCTTACGCACAGAGATTTCTCCAGTTTCTCTGAATCTTTTGATGATGTTATGCACTGTAGATGATGAGATTTGCAAAGCCTTTGCAATTTGACGTTGAGGAACATTGTTTTTAAAGTTTTCCACAATTTTTTTACGCAGTCTTTCACAGATTGGAGAGCCTCTGCCCATCTTTACTTCTGAGAGACTCTGCTTCTCTAAGACAAAGCTTTTATAGCTAATCATGTTACAGACCTGATATCAATTAACTTAATTAATCACTAGATGTTCTCCCAGCTGAATCTTTTCAAAACTGCTTGCTTTTTTAACCATTTGTTGCCCCCGTGCCAACTTTTTTGAGACTTGTAGCAGGCATTAAATTTTAAATGAGCTAATTAAGTGGATAAAAGTGTAAAATGTCTCAGTTTAAACATTTGCTACGTTATCTATGTTCTATTGTGAATAAAATATTGGCTCATGTGATTTGAAATTCTTTTAGTTTTCATTTTATTAAAATTTAAAAAACGTCCCAACTTTTCCGGAATTCGGGTTGTATTTAAAAAATATATATATATATATATATATATATATATATATATATATATATATATATGTGTGTGTTTGTGTGTGTGTGTGTGATGTGCTGCTCTAGAAACATTTATTATTATTATTATCAAAGTTGAAAATAGTTGTTATTATTTCTGTGGAAAACATGATTTTTTTTTTCTTTCTTTTATTTTTAACAATCTTTGATTAATAGAAAGCTCAAAAGAACAGCATTTATTTGTAATATAACTTTGATCAGTTTAATGTGTAATTACTGAATAATAATATTAATTTCTAAAAAATATATATATCAGGCTTTTTTTCTCCCCTCATTCTTATTCAAAGGACTATAATCCTAGGCCACCTCAGTAATCAGTTGCAATATGTTTAAACATCTCTGTTAGAGTTCTTTTGGTTTTCCGGGTTTTTTTTTTTTTTTTTTTTTACCAGTGACTCAGATAATTAACGCCCAGTCCAACAGCAATTAAGCAGACCTCTCTGTGGGTGGCTTTAAGACTGTGAGCCAAGGCTGTGATGCTTGAGGAGCTTCCATTATGTAAGCCTTGACATGCTCACCGCTGGCTGCCCACACAGTCAACTTAATGCTACGTTCCAACGAGGCTGTAGCTCTTCAGTGTTTCCACAGTAACGGATGTACAGTTTCCAACCAACACAGAGGAACACTTTGGCACAGGTTTCAGCCTCTGCCAACTCAACAGGCCTCAAGGTAAACATTCACAGCAATCATAACCACACATCAGCTTGTGAAAACCACCTTCCCAGACATGCAACTCTGACCTCATCCCAGATCTTCTTGATTGACATAAGGCCTCTTGCATGTTTTTGAGGCTGGGTCTCGCCAGGTGAGCTCTGAGCCTGTTGGGGCAGATGTGCGGAAACTGCTGGGTGGGAGTTACCCTGAAGGCTGACTAGGCTGGATTAAAACACAAATCCTCCTGAGCTCCACAAAGGTGGGGCACTCAATCACACATCTCCAACAAGAGAAAGGCACCTCAAAGCACTGTATTCATTGATTGATCATGATACTATGAATTTTACATTTCATAATATTTGGTCACACTAAGCAGCTATTCGTTAAAAAAGTAGCTTGTTACTAATCAACTCTTGTTTTGAAAATACCTGAATCTAGTTTATGTTGATAATGCTTCTTATCAGTTTGAACAAAGAGGCTAGAAGGCATACGTAGGGGTCTCCAAATCAAGGGAAATTCATGTTTTTAGTGACATGGATGCTGGTTTTGAGCTTTTCCTAAAGGCACATACATAAGCTCAGCTTTCCACTCTGAGCTCTAGAGTACCCAATAAAGCTCCTATCACAGAGAGGATATGGGGCGTGTTTATCCTTTCTGACACAAACCTAAGCATCTCACAAATTAAACCACCCTCGCACAAACAATACAGCCCATGCTTTTCATACCCTCATCAGTGTTCTGATGTGATGAGGCCTCTTAGCATTGGACTGGTGTTGACTTATCGTTTCTCAGATCTTACTCACAAAACTGCATCTACGGCTTTGCATAGAGCCTAGATTTTCTTTATTTTAGGTGCTTAAAAAAATTAAATAAAGAAATAAATAAAAATGCTGCCTTTCTTATTTACTCCAACGTTCAAAGGTTTGGGGTCAGTACAATTATTATTATTATTTTTTTTTTTTTTTTAATTAAATTTTATTCAGATATTATCCTAATTATTTCTAATTTGTATTATTTATTCATTTTTAAATATGAAATAAATTGTATAATTTAAATTTTAATTATTGAAGTTTTTAATGATTTTTATTTTATTTAATACTTTTATTCAGCCATGATGCATTCAATTTATCAAAAGTGACATTCTATTAAAAAAAAAAGGTTTTTATATCAAAATAAATGATTAATGGCAGGAGTAATGGCAGCTGAAAATCCAGCTTTGCATCACAGGAATAAATTACATTTTGAAATATATTAAAATAGAAAACAGTTATTTTAAATTGTAATAATATTTCACAATATTACTGTATTTAAATCAGATAAATGTACCTTATAAGAGTCTTCTTTCAAAAACACTTTGAAAATCGTACTGGCCCCACATTTTTTAACTGTAATTCGCTTTTGAATCTAATTTGCGAATGCAACCCCCAAATAAAAATTCTTACCTATACATATATATCTTTTGAGTTTTGTAAAAGTCATAAAGTTTTGGAACAGAATGAGGGTTAGTGACTGATGACAGAATCGTAATTTTCAGGTGAACTATCCCTTTAAACACTCTTTTAAATGCTAAAACAATCCACACCCCAGCTGAACTGGCCATTTATATTTGTGATTTTCTTATCAAATTTGCGGGGGAATGTTCTCATGCAAGAAGGTATTTGTACTAGAAAAAAAATTAAGGATCTGTCCTCTAGCACTTTGGTATTGAGGAGGAATTAAATATTCACAAGGGGGGATCTAATGCAATTATGAGTGTTTACTTACACCATGTGTGGCCACCTTCTGCTATGTGCCACTGGGTCCCCAGGCCAGCCAGGAGGAGATGAAAAGACACAGAACGGAAAGCCAATGTGGCTCTGTTTGTTTTCAGAATTTAGCCCATCTCCCCTCTTGAGATGCGCTATCTGAGACCCCTGCTAATTAAAGTTACCCATGAAAGAAAGAAAAAGACATGTGTTTGGATATAAACCCAACTCAAGAGCACAACGAAAGTCAAAAGTGATGTGGATAAATATACATAATTTATGATGTGACAGCAGGTAGCCTTCATTAGTTGAGTATGAATATTTGTTTAAAAGATTAGCTATGGTTTCTTTATTAGCAGCCATCCGAGGAGGTCTCCCTTTAGTGTCTCATTAATGATGCTGTGCATACTAGGGCCACCTCAATTACCTTAACCTCAAATATTATCAATTAAACAGGAGGTTGTTTTTTTCTCCTTTTATGTCATTCTTTCATAGTTATTAGTCCCCTCGTGAGATAAGCTCTGTGTGCACTGATAATCAGCCGAGGGGACTTACAGGCCCACTTTCTGAACTTAAACATGCCTCGCACAATGCTTGTTTGACGTTTTTATATTTTGACTTTGTATTTGGGGAGCATGGTGACATTTCACGGGTGTGTGTTTTGTGGCAGAGTTGATATTAAGCAAAGCTGCTGCTGCTTAAATTTGCTCTTAGCGATTTTAAAGTGTAAGCAAGCACGCACGGGAAAGGTTTCCGACCACCTGAGGGGGGAAACGTTCGATATTTGCTAAATAGAAAAAGCCTCCGAAGGAACTTCCAGTATGAGTTTCAAACACACACATTCCTCCCCCATAAGCAAACGTTCATATTCAATAAATGCCCTTCTTGGGGTTTAGCCAAAGTAACACTGTGCACCTTCATTCAAACATGAGTTGACCTTCCATTAAAAACCATTATCTTATGTCACATCTGCTGCTGTTAAGTACAATAAAATGGTGGGAGGGGGGGGGGTAGATCTTCATGCAGTGGATGTGTAGATCAAAAGATAAAATGACAAATCTATTGGAAATCTCAAAGCAGCATATGGTGTAAAATTTAAGCCAGTGTGCAATTGAACCTAAGGCCAGGCTTAGCTGAAAGTAACAGACAGCATATATTCTGAATGTCTCTTGTGTTGTCTCTATCTCTGTTGTGTGGGAGGTAGACAGAGAGTGGTGTTGCTAATTTCTGTTTTATTTATCCCTCCACACCCATGTCTTTTTGTGTAACACGTCTTGGTATGATGCAACAAACCTAGTTATCTAAGTATGTACATTTTGTTAGGCAAAACTTTCAGTCAAAACGTATAGAATCACTGGGTGCTGAGGCCGTCCTCCCATTTGGAAGACTTACAGTGTTTCTTAACACTGCAATTGCGTAGTTGCTCCTTAGACACATGCTAACCATCCATTTTGGTGGTGTG
This sequence comes from Carassius carassius, assembly GCF_963082965.1. Classification (NCBI taxonomy): domain Eukaryota; kingdom Metazoa; phylum Chordata; class Actinopteri; order Cypriniformes; family Cyprinidae; genus Carassius; species Carassius carassius. Next base: position 8,895,383 of record NC_081787.1, on the reverse strand, counting down.
TGTGGGTGGTTTTTTGTGTCACTTCACTGCTATTACACAACATGACCTCAAATCTTGTACATGAGTATTAGCAAAAGGTCATAACCAAACCTTAGCATTGTCTCAAATCTTTTTTTTTTCTCTCAGTGTTGGGAGTAACTTGATAAACCTGGAGAGTTTCATAATAGTATTTTTAGAAGGCTGACAACTGTTTTCAAAATAGTTTCACTTTCCATGCTATATTCTGATTGGTTGTTCAGACAATGAATAAGGTGGTTAAAAAAAAACTTTTACTTTTTGCACTGCATTTTAAGTCTTAGTTAGGTACTAATAAATAGTTAAATACTTCTGTTCATTACTATGTTTTTGAATAGCAAACTTTGTTCATGATATATTAAATTATAAACTTGAAATGTATTAATTTATTTGCACTACTTTTCAAAACTTTTTTTTTTCTTAAAGCTGCATTTATTTTTTTTATTTTAAACGTGATGGCAAAGTTGAATTTTCAGCAGGCATTACTCCAGTTTTCAGTGTAAGCTGATCCTTCAGAAATCATTTTAATAAGCTTAAATGAACAAATTTAAACTTATTGTAATGTGTTACCATCATAGTGTCTAAACAACTTCCCCAACACTGCTTTTGTCATATACACTATAATCCTACTGGAATTAAATTATCATTTTACTTAATGAAGTAGATATGTACACAGTCATTTCACTAGGCAAATAATTATAATTTACTTCCTTTAAAATTCCCAACAGGCTATGCTAATCCAGTGTCAACCAGCTTCAAACGAGGAGATCCAATGGAGTGCAGGTGTGCAACTTCAGTATTGCTGACCTCTCCTAACCCTTCCAGGCACATCTGATAAGGGTTTCCCTTGCTAAACCAGCCAGGACTATGTCACTGGATCTGGGTTTGCTGTGTTGAGCTTTAGGCTGGGGATGTCTGAGGCATTGGCTGGCATTAACACTAATGGCCCGGATTTACTGCTAAAACAGGGCCTCTACCAGGGTGGTCTTTCCCCGACTTAGGGATGCATTCTTACATGGCAGTTTGGGCTTTGTGTTCATTCTGAACTAGGCCACTGATTTTTTCTCTGAGCTGTCTCTTTCTCTCTCTCTCTCTCTTTCTCTGTATGTGTGCAGTCTCTGTCTCTGTCTCAGGTACTTGTTTTAACCTTATCATTGCCACTGAAGCTTGAGTGTACCATCAATTAAGACAATCCAGAGGTTGTGTTTGTTCATGTTCTCCTCCAAACCCTTTGAGCTTTGAGTAGGAGACGTAAAAGAAGCACACCTCTCAAAGTAATGCCAAAGAATACTGAATTTAATGCCCAACTTCAAATGAACATTAGTCATTAGACAAGTAGACAGTCATATAATGAATCCTGACTCAGTTATTCATATAGACAATGACATTTTATTTGTTCAATTTCCACATGAGAGAAATACCAACTGGCAAAGTCTGTATTGACAAATCTTGATTTACCTGTGCACATAAATCACTGCAATTGCTAAGTAAACGGACATAAATACATTACATTTCAAAGACATTACAATTGCATTTTTCTATATTCAGATCAAATGAATCATGCGATTTGTCTCTCAGTTGGCATAATGTAGTTCACAGTAACACTCTTTTTAGATTATGACCTAGATCCTACAAGGTCTGACGAGTTTGTCATATATTTTTTTAGCACCTAGGCCATCTGGGTAGAAATTACAGTTTGGTTAAAATGAAAGAGTCTGCTGTACACTACTGACAATTTTGTAGAGGAAGGTTCTTCATCCTCGAGACTATTAGTTGAAATTATAGAGATAATATATTGGCTAAAGCATGCACAGGAACTTAAAAAAAAATTGTATCTTATGACCACTGGAAGATTTGCATTGTGACCAAAATTATTTGGCACCAGGAATTTCTGCACCGCCACCAAGCAGTGTCACACATTCAGACACACACATTTGAACACCCTCACACACATTAAATATAATAATTAAGGGAGAAATCTTTTGATCCCCATCTAAATATTGAGGAAGGCAACTCAGCCCCTTTGACATTTTTTCTTTTCCAGGCTATATTTGCGCAGCAATATTTACCTATGCTGGCATTTCTGTTGTTTGTCAATTTTCCTTATGAGGCTGCCATGTCTGTAGGAATGATGCACGGCACTGACTACACATTTGGCAGGGTAAATGTCTGATATTTGCCTGGACCAAGCTCATGTGAGTGGAATATGTCTCATATCTGTCAAGGTAAGCACACAGGACAAATCGTTATTCTTCATTAGAATCTGATATTTCATTGCTTTATTTGACTCTTGTCAATCACGATGATGAAAAACACACAGGACAGCCTAATCAAAGGTCACATCCTTATGATAGACTTTTATTTAAATTGGCATGGGATCCTTTTTAAATATTAAAATTGTAAGAGTTTAATTTATATAAAATATAAACAAAATAAAATTTATTTGCTTTGACAAACTAGGCTATATAATCGCGCCACACGATTAAAACAGATAAAACAATGTATTTAGGTTAAATACATTTTTCTAAGTTCTTCACATTTTGTTTGTAAACATCTTATTGTAAACATGTTCTTCAGTAAATGGCATAAAAAATGCATTACTAATATTTTAGATACACTTTGTAGACTACAATGTGTAACAATGGCATGCACTGAATAACAGCCTTATGTCATACAATTTTAAACGTTAAACTTTTAGAAATGTTTTAAAGCAATTTGTGTTTACAGGATTATTTTTTTAACTAATTTAAAGAGTTTGTCATTGTAGAATCAGACATCACTTGTTCTAATAAACAACCAAATTTATTTATTGCTGAAATAATAAGATGTGAGGATAAATGTAACTTTGCAGAATTTCATAACGCTACACACAACTTATAAAATAAATGTATGTTTGTTACTTTTAGTGCCTCTACTGCCTGTAACTACCTGTAAAAGAAAGTCTGAACTGCCCACATAACTCATTATAAACCACTGTGTATTTTATTTAATTTTGAGAAAAGCTTTAAATGTAATGAATGAGAAAAAGAGCAAGATCTTTCTACATACATATAGTGGTAAATTTGTCCACTACAAAATTCCCTACATCTACAAATGAGCTCAGTGAACATGCATGCACCTGTTGCTACTTGTCTTTTATCTTTTGATGTCTCCATTTTTCAGCAGTCTTTCTCAGTTTCAATAGAAAGAGCAACAAAATCTCACAGCTTTGAATCTCTGATTGATTGCACAATATGGCAGGGGTAGGGTAAACGTGAGGGAGACTTTGCTTTATTTTCCATTTCACATAAAGATGGAAAAGGGGGAGGGGGCTCTGCCAAGAGTATTCATTTGATCTGAATGGAACTACAATAAAGCAAGTTCCTGGACAGCCATCCCAGTTCATCATGGAGAGGCATTCCCCAGCCAGCCTTTCGTCTCTGGCTCTGACAGGCCACAACTGCTATTCTTACCCTCAAGAGCATGCTATATTAAATCAATATATAATATTACCAAGGTCAAAATAAAACCCATGATCAGCTGCATGTAACCCCAAGTGGCACTGGCATGCACCCATCCATCTCCCTATGACATTTTTTTTTTCTAAAGATTTCTCATGACCCACTAGAAAACAATAAAGGCTCAGATGATAATATTATTGTAGATGGAAACTAGTGGATATTGGTTTCAAAGGGCAGTAATGGTGTTTTGGCAGTGTTGGTGGTTTGCTCTGTAACAATGTATAACAAAAACACAAGAACACTTAGCACATATTGATCCATGCCTCGGTGATATGAAATAATAAAGGTTAGACTGAAGAAACTCCAGAGTCTCAATGCAGCACACAGGATGTGAAGAAGGTTTCGTAGTACAAGCTTGCCATCTAATGGTTCATTTCACATATTGATCACTGTACGAATATTGAAAAAGAGAGAGAAGGAGGTTAGGTAGTGAGTGTGTATGTATATATATATATATATATCTATATGTGTGTGTGTGTGTGTGTGTGTGTGTGTGTGTGTGTGTGTGTGTGTGTGTGTGTGTGCGTGCGTGCTTGTGTATTCCACCAAAATCCCACTTTTTCTTTATAACATTAAACTGATGACTGATGTCAATGTGTATAAACAACTTTTTTATATCACTTCTAATAGTTATTAGACACCATAACAAAGAATTTCTTCTCTTGACTAATGTGTGTGGTTTATGACCATACTAGAATACTGAAATACTGAAAAGTGTCAGGCATACAGTGATATCAATGCCTTGTTGTGTTCTTGGCAGAATGCAAGATCATTAGTAGATTAATTGAACTGACCATTTTCCAGTGATCATAATCGAAGGCCTGGTTAACCTGATCTAGAGTCAGTCTGTGTGTCACAAATTCATCCAGCAGAAGCTTCCCACTCATATAATCCTGAACCCAACCTGTCAATCAAATCGGAAAAACAGAGAAATTAAATATTTATTATTTGCAGGTGTTTTCCACTAATGAGCAGGATAATTAGAGAGGACTGTAAAATGATTAGATGTAATTCTCCATATCACAAAAGCCTGGTACTGCAGCTGCATAATATACATTAGAATACCATCATAAGATATATATGTATTTCAGGTATGCCTTACCACCAAAATAGGACCCTTACAGAGATTTTCCTATTAGAATATCCTCAGCGACCAGAGTAAATGCTCCTATCTGGGTCCAGCCCAACATCACACAGACTCCCCCTGCAGGAATACATGCTTTCACAGCGGCCCTCTGATTGTAAGATTTCTCTGATTGGTCATTATATCAGTTCATTCATTTACATATGAATCTTGATTAGTTATGTTTATCTGTTACTATGTGGTAACTTGACTGGCTTTCACAATTTGAAATAGACTTCTCTGACCCTAAAGTATTGCTAGATACAAGATTCAAGACATTTGCTTTTCCACACTAACTTACCATTACTCCCAAATTCCCCACACACTCGACAGAGAAGTCAACGCCACCATTAGGCTGCTCCCTTAGCACCTCCTGAATAGGTTTACTGTAGTATTAAGGGTTCACAAACTCCTTCAAAAAGTTGCTCCAAAAGTCTTGGAAATCTAAGACTTGTCTGGGTTGATGTCAACTGAGATGATCCTGGAAGCACTGGCAGCCTTGCGTCAGCCAGTCCAAGAGCTCCCAAACCAAACACCACACATGTCGAGCCAGATTCTACCTTTGGAAAACAATTCCAAAAATATATAACACATTCAACATGCTGGTGTGATGTTATTTTTATTTTACTTATTTCTTTATATTCCAGTGCAAATCAGACATCACACACACTTTGCCGGTATTCACTGCTGCCCCATATCCTGTAGACATGCCAAAACCCATATCCTGTAGACATGCCAAAACCCAGCAGACAGACTCTGTCCAGTGGAGTGTCTGGGTGAATCCTGGTGACATTATCCTCTGGCACAACAGTGTATTCAGAGAAGGTGCTAATACCAGTAAACTGGTAAATCTGCTGATTCTTGCAGGTGATCCTACTGGTGCCATCTGCAAGAACACCCTGTGGAGTTTTCTCCCTGGGAAGGAGAGAAAATAAAATATTACTTGATCCTTTGAAAGCACAATAAAAAGTAATACAAATATGAATTTGTTATTTTAAAAATAATTTTAAATAATGGAGTAGAAATATTTGAAAGAAATATGTGGTTATTCTCAGGCCTTACTCTCATGCTTATTTTTAAGTTGTTTTTTTAATTTCAAGTCTACATTTATATCTAGCCTAACATGATAAATCTTTTGTCATGGATCTACCTTAATGCATACTTCATGTGTTTTGGGAGGGGCAACCTGCACCTCCTCAATGAAGAGAGCTTTTCCTGCTTCCCAGGCCACTGCTGCCTTGCACTTTATAACCTTATAAAATTACATTTACATTTACGTTTATTCATTTAGCAGACACTTTTATCCAAAGCGACTTACAAATGAGGACAGTGGAAGCAATCAAAAACAACCAAAAGAGCAATGAAATATAAGTATAACAAGTCACAGTTAGGTTAACACCGTACACGTAGCATGGGCTTTTAAATAATATAATAAATAAAAACAAAACAGAGAGAATAAAAAAAGAATAGCGCAAGCTAGTGTTAGAGGTCTTTACACACACACACACATTAAATATATGCACTAACATTGAAACATTTAGGATCAGTAAAATGTTTAATTTATTACTTTTTCAACAATGATGCATTAAATTAATCAAAAATAACAGATAAGACATTTATAATGTTAAGAAAGATTTTTGTTTCACATAAATGCTGTTATTTATTCATCAAATAATCTTAAAAATGAATCATGGATTCCACAAAATATTTACAATGCAGCACAACAGTGCAGTTTTGAACATTGAAAATTATAGAAAATATTTCTTGAGCACCAAATCGGCCTTGTTGAGTTCAGTCTTGTTCAGTCTTGTTGAGCATTAGAGATTTATATATATATATATATATATATATATATATATATATATATATATATATATATATATATATATATATATATATATATATATATATATATATATATATATATATATATATATATGAAGGCATCAAAACTATGAATTAACACATGTGGAATTATATATGGAATTATATACATAACAAAAAAGTGTGAAACAACTGAAAATATGTCATATTCTAGGTTCTTTAAAGTAGCTACCTTTTGCTTTGATTACTGCTTTGCACACTCTTGGTATTCTCTTGATGAGCTTCAAGAGGTAGTCACCTGAAATGGGCTTCCAGCAGTCTTGAAGGAGTTCCCCGAGAGATGCTTAGCACTTGTTGGCCCTTTTGCCTTCTGTCTGCGTTCCAGCTCACCCCTAAACCATCTCGATTGGGTTCAGGTCCGGTGACTGTGGGGGCCAGGTCACCTGGCGCAGCACCCCATCACTCTCCTTCTTGGTCAAATAGCCCTTGATGCCTTCAGTGTGACTCTACAATTTTCATAGTCATGAAAATAAAGAAAACTCTTTGAATGAGGAGGTGTGTCCAAACTTTTGCTCTGTACTGTATATATATACATTTATTTATTTATTTATTTTTATTGCTACAACAATACATTAATTTCCTGTTATGTCCTTACCTTTCCCCTCAGTTTCCATGGCATTGACACACTTTTGATATAGTGAATCTTTCCACTGTGGTCTTTTGTCTGCCATAGGCAACATTGCAGAGAAAGAAGATGTATGACAGTTAAATTGCTGAAACTAAAGCAGAAATAGTCTGATGATTATACAAAAAAAAATAATAATAAAAAAAGTGTATTCATGTCAAGAATCTTTCACTGCCTACTAATTTATTCTAGTACTTAAGTGTGCTTCTAATTTCAATTTACTTTAGTTCAACATCTAAAAACAACATTTTAGATTAAAGACTCAATGATTAAGCAGTGTTGTTGGTTCTTCTCTTCTGCTTTGCATATTCATAATTTGGGATGTTGGCCAAACATCATGTGATTGGCTAACCATCCTCCTTCTGTGCAAGGGTGGTGGAATCGAAATAAGTTGGAACGTGATCTCCATCTAGTGGAGCTGTTTGGAAACAACATTCACCTTAAAGAAAAAATGTCATTTTTATACTCGTCTCATTTATACCCTCAGTTACAAACCGGTATGAATTTCTTCTCTGAAACACAAAAAGAGAGTTTTGGCAGCTCACCAAATCACCATTCACTTTTTATATATGAAAAAAAAATTTAATAATAATAATTACAACAAAAACTAATGACAGTGAGTGACTGGTGACTGATTAGTTAGTCTACAAATGTACTACAAATGTAGTCTAGTGCTTATAACCTGAGTGAAGGGGAGAAGAAGGACTTGATGCTTTGTGTTGTAATATGCTGTAGCAAATAATTAGCTGAATGTAGATTAAAGACAAAGTTAAATGTTTCGACTAATCTATTGTTAGCTGACATAATGAGACTGTTACACCTCTGGGTGTGTGGGCTTTGCAATTGCTGTACTTGGAAAGTGAACAGTTGCTCCACTGCAAAAAGTTAAGGTTTTTTTTTTTTTTCGTTTTTTTTTTAAGCCTAAATGCAACAAGTATGTGGTCAACCTTCAGTTTTGTTTTATACCTAGAGCCCTTGTCCTCTAATGAAGCCAATAGAACATACACCACTTATGGGTTTGTGGCCTGTGTGATTTCAGTGCTGTTGTATGGAAGTTATTCCGTTCCTCTTAAAACAATTGATACCGGTGATGGTGAGTTTAACCTTTATCTTCCAAACTAACATTTGAACAGCTATGTCTCAAAATCTTAAGTCTTTACAGGAATGTGTTTTTCAGTGGATTTGCTGTTCAGCTGGTTTGTCACTGGTAAAGCATGTGTGTGAGTAAATAAACATGTGTTTAATATATACAGATGTTGTTTATAACAGATTTGGCTCTCAGGAAATATAACAGCTGTCCCAGTTGCGAAGTTTATTGGCCTTGGACTTGGAATTTTGCTTTGGGGATCCTGTGGATTGCTAATTGGATGGGCAAGCTTAAGGTAACCCTGGCTGATTTTTGACAGATAGGGCTTAAAGTATGGGTGAATCAAATTTTCTGATGGAAAACTTTGGAACGTGGATTTCCGTGCTGGCCCAGGCTAGTTGCTGACATGAGCATCTGGAAAATATTAAGAACGTTTGCTTGATGCAGCTTAAGTCATTGCTAAATATGTAAAAGCAGTTTGTCAGATAACAGATCATTTTGACTTGAGTTTAGTTTTAAAAATTATTTGTGCCTTGGCTCATCTTTAATATTAAGTAACAACTTCTGTGATCTGAATGTTCATTTGAAATGTATTTTTCTTGGATGTATTGTGCTGCATTGGTTTAATGCACTTTATTAAAATCTTTCTTTATAACACTTTAGATTGAAGTTTCATTTGTCAACATTAGTGAACTTCTTTTGCATAGACTAACAACATTAAATACTTCTAAAGCATTTATTAATCTTATTCTTACTATAACATGATTAAAATCCAAAGTTGGTCATATATATTGTTATTGGACCTGAGCTCACATAAACTAATGATGGACAGTTGCATTTTTGTTAACTTACATTAACAAAGATTAATATTATGTAATGCTCTTTGGTGGTTTATTATATTTGTACCTTATTGTAAAGGGTTATATATTGTTTTTAATTCAAGGCAGAGGGCAATTATCCCCTTAATTCATTCTTTTCAAGGTTTGGCTGGTTTGGTCTGCATTCAGAGGATGTCACGGTTCATGAATTCACTCTCTCTCTTTCCTCTAGCGTGCTGTTGTGTGTGTGTGTCTGTGGGCGTGGTCACTGATCAGCGATGATCAGCAGCGCCAGCTGGTTTCAATTGTTTGTTCCCTATATAGTTCAGTAACTTGTGTTTCATGTTGTCAGATCGTTGTTTCTCCCTGGTGTGCTCCCGTACCTGTTCCTGTGTCCTTAGTTCCTGCCTAGTCTTCCTGTTTTCGCCGTTCGTTCCTGGATCATCACTCAGCACTGGATTACCAAGCACCATCACGAGGATCACTTACTCACCGGGATTCAAGGGATTATCACTGGACCGAGCACCACCACCTGTTGTCCATTGAAGTCCCTGCGTCACCATTCCATCAGCCTTGTGTCCGCCCGCCAGTGTTTCCTGTGATCTTGCTCATATATCTGACTCTTGTGCTGTTTGTCAATAAATACGCCTTGCGTTTACATCCTGTCTCTGTCAGACGTAACAGAACGATCTGACCATTATGGATGTAGCAGGCGCTTCCACGTGGGATGAGTTTGCGGCTCGAAGCATCGCTAGAATGGACACCCAGGAGGAGAACATCTCACATTTACAGGGAGGGCGGTCCAAGCGCTTGTGACGCAGGTGTCCGAGCTCACCCAGCAGATACAACAGCTACGAGTCTCCACTGCGCCACCCACACCGCCGACTCCACCCCCTCTTCCAGAGCCGCAGCCGCGGCGAGAACCGAGACTGCCGACACCCGAAGGTTATTCAGGTGAACCAGAGTTTTGCAGAGCTTTTCTGACCCAATGTTCTATGCACTTTGCATTACAGCCTCAGACGTTCAACCAAGAGCGATCCAAGGTGGCGTTTGTGCTGACGCTACTTTCCGGCTGGGCGGCTCTCTGGGGAACGGCGGTGTGGGAGAATCAAGACCCGATCTTCGCCAAGGTCACGGTTCGTTGTCGGAATATTCCATCCAGTTCCACACCCTGGCTGCAGAGTGCCGATGCAACGAGGAGGCGCAGTGGGACAGATTCCTGCATGGGTTAGCTGACCGTATTCAGAGGGAAATTTACATGCTGGACCTTCCCACTAGTCTCAATGGACTTATCGAATTAGCACTTTGAGTAGATGCTCGGCTGAGCAGAATGGTCCGTTTCCAACAAGACCATACAGTTCGCGGCATGGAAACCAGACGTTCAGAATTCCTGGATACGGTCAGTCCCGCTTACGATCCGGAACCCATGCACGTGGGTAGAGCTCGGCTTTCCCGGGAGGAGAAGGAACGGCGGAGATCCCAGGGACTGTGCCTTTACTGCGGGAGGGCGGGCCACTTCATCCACTCATGCCTGTTAAAAGATCAAGCCCGGTAGTAACTATGAGGCTACTATCGGGCGGGATCTCCACCGAGAAGACCTCATCCTCACCATCATCATCTACTCTCCTTCCGGGAAGACTAAGGTGGGCAATCAACACTCATGACACCCAGGCCTTATTGGATTCAGGGGCAGAAGGTAATTTTATGGATTTAGAACTGGCTCACCACCTCCACATTCCTACCACCCCCCTCACGTACAAGATTTCGGTCAATGCTCTCAATGGACAACAGCTTTCCAACATTACACATGCTACTGAACCCATCACTCTCATCACGTCTGGCAACCACACTGAGACAATAACATTCCTCCTCATAAACTCACCTCTGGCACCCATCGTACTTGGTCATCCTTGGTTCACTCAACACAATCCCAGAGTCGATTGGGGGCACAATTCTATTTCTATGTGGAGTAATAAGTGTCATGAGTCATGTCTAGTGTCTGCGTGTTCGTCTGTACCTGTGTCTGTTTTCCAGGAGGAGGTGGTGAATTTATCTAACGTGCCCGAAGAGTACCAGGACCTGAGAGAAGTGTTCAGTAAGTCTCGTGCTGCTTCTCTTCCTCCACATCGTCCCTATGAGTGTGCCATAGACTTAGTACCAGGTGGGTCTCCGCCTAAGGGCAAGTTATATTCACTTTCTGTTCCAGAGAGGGAGGCTATGGAGAAATATATTTCTGATTCTCTAGCATCCAAATTCATTAGACCTTCCTCATCTCCAGCGGGGGCGGGGTTCTTTTTTGTGGGGAAGAAGGATGGGTCTCTGCGACCGTGCATTGATTATCCTTTGCCGTTGATGTCTTCAGCTTTCGAACGATTGCAGGGAGCATCCATCTTCACAAAATTGGATTAACGTAACGCTTATCATTTGGTTCGCATAAGGAAGGGAGATGAATGGAAGACCGCATTTAATACCCCCAGAGGGCACTTTGAATACTTGGTTATGCCCTTCGGGCTATCCAACTCGCCCGCGGTCTTCCAAGCACTCGTCAATGACGTGCTGAGAGATATGGTTGATCAATTCATATATGTTTACCTGGATGACATATTGATCTTTTCCTCTTCTCTCCAGGAACACGTTCAGCACGTCAGACGAGTGCTTCAGAGGTTGCTAGAGAATGGGCTTTTTGTCAAGGCGGAGAAATGCGTTTTTCATGCACAGTCCGTCCCCTTTTTAGGGTACATCGTCTCATCTGAGGGAGTGCGTATGGATCCTGACAAGGTTAAGGCTGTGATAGATTGGCCAAGTCCAGATTCCTGTAAGGCCCTACAGAGGTTTCTGGGATTCGCCAATTTTTATCGACGTTTTATTCGTAACTTCAGCCAACTAGTCGTTCCTCTGACCGCCTTGATCTCCCCCAGAACGACGTTCAGGTGGTCCAATACAGCGAAGGCTGTATTTGCCAAACTTAAGAGCCGCTTCGTTTCGGCTCCCATCCTCGTTGCCCCTGATCCATCACGTCAGTTCGTGGTGGAGGTCGACGCATCAGAGGTGGGGGTAGGAGCAGTTCTTTCCCAATGTTCTGCCACAGACGATAAGGTTCACCCTTGCGCATTTTTTTCTCATCGTTTATCACCTGCCGAACGTAATTATGACATTGGTAACAGAGTTGTTGGCAGTCAAGTTAGCACTGGCGGCACTGGTTAGAAGGGTCAGGGGTACCTTTTATCGTTTGGACCGATCACAAGAACCTAGAATACATTAGAACTGCTAAAAGACTCAATTCTAGGCAGGCTCGGTGGGCACTTTTTTTTTGGTCGTTTTGACTTTTCTCTTTCGTACCGCCCGGGTTCCAAAAACATCAAACCCGATTCTTTATCTCGTATTTTTGACCATTCCGAACGCCCGTCCACTCCCAAGTGTATTTTACCCGAGACATTAGTGGTCTCCACTCTCAGATGGGAGGTCGAATCGAGGGTCATGAAGGCCTTAGAAGGGGTAACGCCTCCGCCCGATTGCCCACCGAACCGGTTATTTGTGCCTGAGGAGTATGGGTCTGAAGTCATTCAGTGGGGTCATTGCTCCAGTATAGCTTGTCATCCAGGAGTTAATCGTACCAGTTTTTTGGTTAAGCAACGATTCTGGTGGCCGTTAATGGCTCGTGATATCTGTAGTTTTGTTTTGGCTTGCTCGGTTTGTGCCACTGGTAAGACGTCCAACCGACCCTCTGATGGGTTACTACAACCGCTGTCAGTCCCTTCGAGACCCTGGTCCCACATCGCGCTAGATTTTGTTACCGCCCTCCCAGGGCAAGACTGTCGTTTTGACGGTCGTGGACCGGTTCCCAAAGGTGGCTCATTTTATCGCCTTGCCCAAATTACCTTCAGCCAAGGAGACAGCGGTTGCTGTCATAGATCATGTCTTTCATTTACATGGCCTCCCGATGGACGTGGTCTCCGACAGGGGTCCCCAATTTGTGTCCAAATTTTGGCAAGAGTTTTGTAGATTATTGGGGGCGACGGTTAGTCTCTCTTCATGGTTTCATCCCCAAAGCAATGGTCAATCAGAGAGAGCCAACCAAGATCTGGAGAGAGCATTGCGATGTTTGGTTTCCAAGAAACCTTCCTCTTGGAGCCAACAACTTTCTATGGTGGAGTACGCCCACAACTCATTACCAGTGTCAGCTACAGGCCTTAATCCGTTTGAGTGTAGTTTAGGTTACCAGCCACCAGTTTTTGCCAGTACGGAATCCGAAGTCGCGGTCCCCTCCGCTCACGCCTTCGTCCAGAGGTGTCACCACACTTGGACTAGAGCCCGTGAGACTCTTCTCCAAGTGGGGGCACGCACCAAGGCCAAGGCCGATCGCCACCGGTCAAAGCCTCCCGTATACGTCGTCGGTCAAAAAGTGTGGCTTTCTACCAAGAACATTCCTCTCCGCTCCGTCTCTAATAAGCTTGCCCCAAAATTTATTGGCCCGTTTCCTGTCACCAAGATCATTAGTCCGGTGACAGTCCGCCTCAAACTTCCTCCTACGTACAGGAGAATTCACCCCTTCCATGTATCTAAGATCAAACCCGTGTTTTGGGCACCTATTAATCCGCCTGTCCCGGTTTCTCCTCCGCCGCGTCTCGTTGATGGGGAACCTACTTATTTGGTTAGTCGTATTCTGGACTCGAGAAGGAGGGGACGCGGATTTCAGTACCTGGTGGACTGGGAGGGTTACGGTCCGGAGGAGAGAAGTTGGGTTCCTGCTAGAGACATTCTGGATCACTCTCTGATCGATGATTACAATAATCAGGTAAGTCCGCCAGGGAATGCCAGGAGGCGTTCTTAGGGGAGGGGGTACTGTCACGGTTTCATGAATTCACTCTCTCTCTTTCGTCTAGCGTGCTGTTGTGTGTGTGTCTGTGGGCTTGGTCACTGATCAGCGATGATCAGCAGCGCCAGCTGGTTTAAATTGTTTGTTCCCTATATAGTTCAGTAACTTGTGTTTCATGTTGTCAGATCGTTGTTTCTCCCCAGTGTGCTCCCGTACCTGTTCCTGTGTCCTTAGTTCCTGCCTAGTCTTCCTGTTTTCGTTGTTCGTTCCTGGATCGTCACTCAGCACTGGATTACCAAGCACCGTCACGAGGATCACTTACTCACCGAGATTCAAGGGATTATCACTGGACCGAGCACCACCACCTGTTGTCCACCGAAGTCCCTGCGTCAGCATTCCATCAGCCTTGTGTCCGCCCGCCAGTGTTTCCTGTGATCTTGCTCATATATCTGACTCTTGTGCTGTTTGTCAATAAATATGCCTTGCGTTTACATCCTGTCTCTGTCATACGTAACAGAGGAAGTATCCAAGCCGATACTCAATTATTAAGGAGCTGGCCTTTGTCTGCTAAGGTAATGAGAGAGCAGATAATGTGAAATGGTCATGCATTAGTTGTGTCCATAGTATTTGGAGGTAGACCATTAAGAGAATGTTTCTTTGGTTAATGAAGGCTGAAATTTTACAAAGTAATGTGTTCATTCAATTAAGAAGGTGAAAGAGTACTCAAAAGAAAGGCTGAAACCCACACCAGTGGAAAGGAAATGCTGCAGGCACACTGCCTTAGACAGTATTTCCATCCTGAAAATATGTCTAGTTCACTTAGGAGTTACACCTCAAAGAGATCCTTTTGAGATCAAAGAGCTGCCATCTTACTCGGCTAAAAGTTTCTCTGAAATTGAAAATGCAATATACTGCATAAGGCAGGATAAATCTCCTCCTAAGACCTAAAGTCACATTGTATTGGATCCACAGTTCCATCTGATTTTATGGGATATGGTAATAAAAACAGCCCTTAGGTTTTATTTATTGTAAGAGAGAACACTTCGGATCAGAATCTATGTAACACAATCATGTCTTTGTTTCAGTGCCATCATATTCTTCTTTGTGAAAAGTGATTTTTCAGAAACGTATACTGTACATCCATGTCTTTTTTTGATTGATGATAGGGTAAGTTTGTTAAGGCTTTTCCACACTAAGAGCTTTTTGGACATTATGCAGAATATTGTATTGTGTATTTTGTCTTAGATACACAAGTCTTTACTGAGATTTGTATGCACGTACATTTACACGTCTGTCTTTAGAGGCTGAATCCATACAGCACAAGCCCTAGTGAATCATGGGTGGACACTATTTCCTCAAAAAGCAAAAGAGTGCTGTAAGTATTCATAGACCCTCCAAGTATTTTTTTTTTCTTCTTTTTTTGCAGTTATACTTATGGTTCATCAACACTGCACTGGAAAATCCAAATTTGATGGCTTCTGTGGTAATATACATATTCTTGCACTTGTTTGTGATACCCCCCCCCCCCCCCATGCATGTTTACGTTATTTTTATATTACATTTTAGAATTGACATCTATGGTCTTCAGCTTTAGATTATATTATTGTGAAATCTCTGGACAACAAAGTGAAGTGACTTCACTTTGTTGAGTGAAGTGAAGTGAAGTGACATTCAGCCAAGTATGGTGACCCATACTCAGAATTTGTGCTCTGCATTTAACCCATCCGAAATGCACACACACAGAGCAGTGAACACATACACACACACTGTGAGCACACACCCGGAGCAGTGGGCAGCCATTTATGTTGCGGCGCCCGGGGAGCAGTTGGGGGTTCGATGCCTTGCTCAAGGGCACCTAAGTCGTGGTATTGAGGGTGGAGAGAGAACTGTACATGCACTCCCCCCACCCACAATTCCTGCCGGCCCGGGACTCGAACTCACAACCTTTCGATTGGGAGTCCGACTCTCTAACCATTAGGCCACGACTTCCCTAAAAGATCAAATCTATGGAATATTTATTTTTACAGTGGCTGTATCTTGGTCATATTTTCAGGTGTCCTTTATATTTTTTCTTTAGTGCCCATTTTATATATTAAAGTCCATGCCACAACAAATGCTAGTATGTTCACTGGATCCAGTCAGAATGATATGTGTGTACGCATGATTAAAAAGTTTCAATATTAATGACATGCAGTTGTATAACAGCTTAATGAGATATGTTAAAAAGCATTTAATGGGCTATTCTAACATTATTTGCCGTTCATTAAAGGGGGGGGTGAAATGCTATTTCATGCATACTGAGTTTTTTATACTGTTAAAGAGTTGGATTCCCATGCTAAACATGGACAAAGTTTCAAAAATTAAGTTGTACGTTTGAAGGAGTATTTTTGGAACAAAAATACTCCTTCCGGTTTGTCACAAGTTTCGGAAAGTTTTTTTCGAGTATGGGTCTGTGTGACGTAAGATGGAGAGGAATTTCCTTATATGGGTCCTAAGGGCACTTCTGCCGGAAGAGCGCGCGCTCCCGTAGAGCAGAGCGGAGGAGAGACATTCACTGATCAGAGCGAGAGCGTCGCAAAATGTCACAAAAGTGTGTTTTTGGTTGCGAGGGCAAGACAACCCTGCACAGATTACCAAAAAAAAAAACATTAAGGGACCAGTGGACGGAGTTTATTTTTACAGAGCATCGACGGAGTTGAGCAAGTGTTTTTGTTTGTTCCCTGCATTTCGAAGATGCTTGTTTTACAAACAAGACCCAGTTTGACGCCGGATTTGCATATCGTTTATTTCTTAAGGATAATGCAATCCCAACGAAAACGGGTCACGATCGTGTGTTGGAACTGCAGGCGGTGAGTAAAACTGCTTCAAATATCT
Organism: Carassius carassius; assembly: GCF_963082965.1. NCBI lineage: Eukaryota > Metazoa > Chordata > Actinopteri > Cypriniformes > Cyprinidae > Carassius > Carassius carassius. Next base: position 8,878,641 of record NC_081787.1, on the reverse strand, counting down.
CTGTGTTGTTAACTTAGCTATCGGCGCGTAAGCACATCAAGTAAACCTTGTACACCTTTAAAGAAAAAAAAAGACGACAAAGTGGAACTTAGTCATTTTCCAAAACCGCTAAGCAAATATATACAGTTTCAATACATACCACATAGAGACGTCCTGCTGTAGTCATTGCTGCTGCTGCTCTCGTTCAGTTTCAGCCTCGTGATCTGATTCTGGATCATAAATAAACGGCTGAATCTGACTGTTAGCCATGGTTTGTTTTGGATGATGTTTTTTTCCCCTCACGGTAATGTCACAACTTCCAAACGCTCTCAACGCAAAAGCCTACTCGCGCTCGTGATTCTTTAGCTCCGCCCACACGTCACGCCTCCAGACGCTCGTGTTTTTCCGAAAAAGATCGGCACAGACTATTTTTCTCTTATAAATATAATAAAACTAAAGACTTTTTGGAGATATGAAGGATGCAGTACTACTCTATAGGTACTCAAGATTAACAGGAGATTGAGTGAAAATGAGCATTTCACCCCCCCTTTAAAGAAATTGACTACTGCTTTGCCAATTACAGTGGTATTTTCCTCATGAACACATAAGGCTTGTTCGACTTCATGAAGCTCTGCGCAAACCGATCGTCGGCTGACTTGAAGCAGTGCATGCCGGTTAGAAATTTTGTCCGACTTTATACAGCTGACGCCACGTGACTGTGACGTGTGCCATCAAAGTACCGCGAGAGCAATTCGAGAGTAGCCGGAGAACTCAGCCAGCGCAGCTTCTGAAGAGCGGCTGCACAGGTTCTGATGACGACACAACTGATCCACGATTGGCTGGATTCACTGATGACACCGATGACTTGCGTTTCAAGTTTATTGCGAGTTGACTTCAGTTTCAGAAATTCTCATATGGACTTTTAAAATAGTTCAATACGTTTTTATGTCGTCTTCATCTTATAAATCATATTTATTAAATATTGTTTTACTGTATTTACTTTATTGTTAATATAAAGTTTGTGTATGTTTATTTTGCATGACTTTCTTTTTTATACAGACCTTTTACAGTATTCAGCAGCATAACCTATTCAAGTGAGTATTTTTAATAACTAAAATGTTAATCTTAAAAACAAACAATCTAATGTGGTCATAAATGTATGCTCCTATACAAATAATATATAATACATTATGTTCCTCCATTTGTTTGGTTTCTTCATATTGTCTAGTTTATTTTGCTGTGTTTATACTTCACCTGCATGTGGTTAGCAAACTGCTAACAACTTGCTGTAACTTCGACTTAACAACTTGACAACATTCTGTTCACTTTCAAATAGTTGGTCTAAATCACAATATAAATCCAACAGAATTGTGCTTTTCTGTATATGAATATCAAAATGGTGTTATGTTTCAAATGTAAAAAAGAGCTCAGCAGGAGGGTACTGTAAATCTTGTTGCTGAAACCTTCTTAAAAAACACATACCCACCAGGGAATTTTTTTATAGGTTACATGTATAAAGTGTACATTTAACCACTGACCACTATAAATGTGCAATACAAAACACTCCCCCAGACATTCTATTACTATATTACTGCTAAATATTGTGTTCCTCATGTAAGATTTTCCGTGCAGGTTTTTTGAGTGGCCTGATGTGGGGATTAGACACATATGCCCGGCTTATGGCAAATTACTACCTAAGTGCAGTGATCACATTCCCTATAATTAATGATGTAAGCATCATAAAAAAAATAAAAAAAAGTCATGGTCTTTCATCTTGCATGGCAAATCGTATATAATGATAGTGTGTTCTATTTTGCTTTCAGGGGTTTTGGCTTAGTAACTGCTCTGTGGGTAAGTGTGGTATTAAAAGAGGTCAAAGTAGGTAACATAAAGCTATTTGTATTCATTCAGTGTTTCGGAGGGCATTTTGACATGACCTACTGTAGCTTGACAACTTTTCCAATTGAACAAGAGTATTTATGTGTTGAGAGAACATTTTGTATAATGTATTGGAACTATTGGTATTGTTTTGCTACTGATTAATTGCTTGTAATAAAAAAGAAATAAAACAGAATCAACTGCTGTCCTAACAAACTATTTTTTTTTCCCAGGCACTTGGGAACTTGCTTCTGTTTGCTTTGGCATCTTGTGTTTTCCTGGCAGGCTCCCTGTTAACTGCATATTTAAAGATCTGGGCCCGTATTCATAAAGAATCTTAATGCAAAAAGTAGCTCTTAGTGACAAAATTCTAAGAAAATTCTTAGAAATGTGGGCGTTTACTCTTAAAATTAAATAAAAAATCCTAGTAAAGAAAAAAGTAATTCAGAAAGCATCTTAACCCTTAAAAGAGGTCTTAAGGTCAAACTTGTTATGAGCACAGATGATGACTTTTAAGAGGCTTAAGAGTTTCTTTAGCAGAGGAGAAAATGGCAGAAAGATGAAGAGGCAGAAGAAATGTGTTGCAGACAATGGATGACAGTGAGTTAATAAGACGCTATAGATTAGATCGTGCAGGGACCATGTTTGTGACTGATCTTATTAGAGACGTGCTAACATCTCCGACACAGCGCAGAAATGCCATAGCGCCAGAAATTAAAGTAATCACTACATTACGATATTTGGCAACTGGGAAAATGCAACAATGCAATAGTGATGATTTGGGTCTGTCAAAACCTTCTGTAAGCAGAGTGATCACACAAACAATTACAGCACTTTCAGAACATCTTATTGTGTCGCAGTTCATTTAGTTTCCACTGGACATTCCCACCTTGCAGGCTAAAAAAACTGCATTTATGAATATAGCAGGCTTATAGGTGCGCACAAGCAGGGGGAATGAACCATAAATAGTTTGTGCTATACGCTCCCATGTCTGCTTCTTGTCCCTTGCTGTGACACCCGGCCCAGAATTTTCCTTTAAGAATGGCCTTGTGTTCATCCACTATCTGGGCTAACAGTAACTGTTCCTCTGTCCAGTTTGGCTTTCTCGCCCTTCTTGGTTTTGATTCCATGTTTGATACATTAAAACCAACATTCAAACCGCTACTTAAATAGGACAGCAATCACTGTAATTTGAAAGAGTGGAACAATTTTTATCATTCCAAGCCAATCAAATACCTTATAGGAAAGTAAAAGCATGGTAAATAAAAAAATGATTTATATACACACATATAATGTGTGTGTGTGTGTGTGTGTGTGTGTGTGTGTGTGTGAGAGAGAGAGAGAGAGAGAGAGAGAGAGAGAGAGAGAGAGAGAGAGAGAGAGAGAGAGAGAGAGAGAGAGAGAGAGAACGGTCAAATAGGAAGAATTACTCATGTAAATTCACAGTGAGAATTAGGATAGACCCTATACTTAAAATCAATCTTTTTTTTCCTTCTTGGACAACCAACCAATCACAGTCTTCAAAAGATTGTGTCATAAATAGCAACGGGGTCAACCCCGCCTCCTCACTAAGATGAAAGTTTTTGTCTTTTCTTTACTCAGAGTTGCTCTCAGATCGGATCGGTCCCGAATCGCTCTTAAGCTAAGACTCCTACGTAAAAGTTTTTAAGCTAAATTAAGAGTTTTCTGAGAGGAATCTTAGAATCTTTATGAATACGGGCCCTGATTCTGTACGTTATGTTACCACAAGGTGGCAATTGTGGATCAAGTTTTAAAACAATGTTCCTGCCAAACTATGAAGAGTCTTACCACTTCCATAAGGCCTTTGCAGCTGCTTAGTTGCATGTTTCTTGCTCTAGCATTTTAACTGCTACCAATATTAATTCAAGGTGTTGTGTAAGCTCACGTGTATTTGAATTAAACTGTTTTCCCTTTCTGGCTAGGCAATACATAGAGTTTTATGTTTGTGTATTTGTTGTAGCTATTTATTTAACTGAGTCTGAGGCTTTTCATGAGGGTCCCCATCTTTTCTGAGAAGTGATTTGTCATGACAGACTGACAAAGACTGGACAAGCAGTTATAAGTGTATATAGTCAAGACAAGAGTACAGTCTAAAGCTCTACAGGTTTAAATAATATGTTCCCGATGTACTTAAATGACTACATAGTTTGTAATGCTTTTGTGCATGTGTCCTGTTCTCTTTACTGGAGACTATCATTATTACATGTTATTGCTTTACATATTCACACCAATAAATTCAAGTACAGAACATGTCAAAGCAGCATTGTTTACAGGCAGCACTGTGCACAGGCAACTTCTTCCTGGTGGAATATGCTATTGTAATTCATTTAAGGTCTTCCTGACAGGCCCGAGTGTTCCTGTTTTTGTAATTTATCAGCAACTGTTGAAAAAAGAAATAGAAAAATAACCAGTCTGAGATAGTTAGCTGAATTAAAAGGGTCTCCCAGCTGGGCCAAGCTAGTGGTCAGATGGTTTAGGTCAGACATGCACTCCCAGTGAGACCAGCTGAAAAGTGTCAAAAAATCCTTCGGAAACTTGTTTTTCAGCAAGAGTGGAACTTGAAAAGCTCTCACCCCACTATAAACATATAAAACATAGATACAACATAAACCAGCCTTATCTGGTTTGCTCTTGGTTTTTTTTTTTTTTTTTCAGGGCCAGCTAAGAAATAAACAAAAACACATATTACGTGGAAAATGTGATTATTACCGCGTTTAAGTCTCTCGCGCTTGCACTGTAGATGAGGCGAAAAGACAAGCGCCATTCTTTTCCATTTGGGACTGTTATCTCAGCTGATCCGGCATCGGGACAGTTGTCTCATCCATGCTGGAGCGGTAACGCTGAGCGGATCATCTGGAGCTCCTGTGTGCCATCAACACGAAAACAATTCCAACGTGGATAACAGAACATCGACTTAATCATGCGCAGACACTCGTACAAATGGATACGCATTCGACGCGTCCTGGAAATGTCGGGGACACTTTGATTTATTTGTCCGTATCGTTTTTGAAAGTCTGTTGGAAATATTCTGCCGTTAGGAAGTATTTGATTGTTGCTGTTGTGTGTTTTGTTTATTTGTTTTTCACCGTTCATGTCAGTCGCGCGTCTACACGCAAGGACAAACGTCTTGATCTGTGGACTGGAAATAACGTTTATTCGCAGAGTAAAACCGACCAAGACCCCGCTGATGGGGAGGTGAATGAATCTGTGAGCCCGACTAGGTCTAATGTGGTGTATATTACTCTCAAATCTAAGCGACACAAACCGGCCATCATCAGGGGCACAGTGCGACCCAAACTCCGGAGAAAGAAAGTTAAAGTGACACAGCAGGGTGGTACACAGGGCAAAGTGAAGGACGCGGGACACAAAAACATTGTTAACCCACGACTGGGATATTATGAGCTTGATGAAAGTGACATTGGTTATTCATCCATAAGGATATACAGTGAAAGAGCTCCTCCATGGTTCAGCAATGACGATATCACTGCCATGCGCTTTCTAGCCGATAGTAAAATTACGCAAATTGGTGAAGTGGCACCTCGGGGTTTTTCTTCTTTAATTTTGTTTAATAGTGCGACAAATGGCACGGACGATATTGATGAGTGTCGTAAAAGTTGCGGTATTGTTAAGCGACCCTTGGACATGAGTGAGGTGTTTGCCTTTCATCTGGACAGGATTTTGGGACTGAACAGAACTTTGCCAGCTGTCAGCAGACGATTCCACTCTCTTGGAGGTAGTGTACACTGTAAATATATATATATATATATATATATATATATATATATATATATATATATATATATATATATATATATATTTAAAACATAAGAAAATACTGTTTCAGGCGTTTAACTTCATAAACTTGAAGTCAGTGTTACTTGCCAGTTCTTTGCAATTATTTGTGAAATTTGCTAAACATGTTTTGAGTGAAAATTGTTTCTACTCCATTTTAAATGTACCTATTTTACCCTTTGCATTTGTGTTTATTCAAACATAAAAATTTTATATTTATTTTTTGTCATTGTTTATACATGTTCTGTTTAATTTGTATGTATTGTGAAGTTTAATTGTTTTTAATAATTTTTTGCAGCAACATTTTATTTAACATTGGATTAGGTTAGTAAAGAATATATTATTTTGGATGCATACATCACAGTTAAAATTGTTTAATTGCATTAGATAAAAAAAACTCAATATATTAAAATATCAATAAATACCAATTGGTATTAAAATCATGTTTTGATTTAAAGTAATTTATATCTAAGAAAAGCGAAGTCACTTCTAAAAAATCTGAGCAAAGCATCATTTGATTTGATTAAACTTTATTGTCCTCAAGGGCAATTCTTTGTGTAGACAGCAGTATACACATACATATAACAACACAACACACACATTACAATAAATCATTTAAAAACCTAATTGCAGCAGGTATAAATGAATTTCTATATCTATTTATGCTTCATAGATATATTACTATAAGTATTTTCTGTAATGGGATAGCCATTTCAGTGTCTTCAAAAGCTTCCATGAGCTATTGAAAAAGCATGACTGATGCTGACTTAGTGAATGTATTCATTTTCATCTTGTTTCAGATGGTCAGCTTTGTCCAGTGGTTTTGTGGGATCCTTCTTTAAGCCCAGTAGAAGACCAACCCTCTGAGAGATTGAACTGGGGCTCATACCAAACCTCTCTCAAACACAAGTGCTGGCATGGGGGTGTCATACCTAAACCAGAGTGGAGCTGCACCAGCATCCACCACCATGAATGGAGCAAGCTTGTAGTCTTTGATTTCCTCCTGCAGGTACTCCACTATCATCTTTCTACATTGCTGAAGAAACTGTAACTTTGTTGATAAGTAACATTTGTTTTGAAAAACATTTTATTTTCATTTAATTCCTTAAAGGGGTCATAAGATGCTTTTTACAAGATTATTATTTTGTGTATTTGGTGTAACAGAATATGTTGACATGCTTTAATGTTCAAAAAACACATTATTTTATAAATACTGTACATTATTGTAGGTCGTCTATGCCCCGCCTCTCTCAAACGTGTCATTTTCTGCAAAGTCCCTCCTTCCGACAAGCGCAGTCTGCTGTGATTGGCCAGCTGACTCAGTGCATTGTGATTGGCCTAACACCACAAGCACTCATCGGAAATGTAACGCCTCTTTCCATAAATGCGAACTTCATCTTTCAAAATAAATGTAAAGACAGTTATTAATGTCCTTAGTTTTACCATCAGTTCAAGCACGAAAGGGAAACAGAGTGATGTGACAGACACAGTGATGAAGCTCATATGTGTTTGCAGTACACAAGCCACTGACAAGACAGCTGACTCCACTGTGTGACCGTCTCTCTCTCTCTCTCTCTCTCTCTCTCTCTCTCTCTCTCTCTCTCTCTCTCTCTCTCTCTTCTCTCTCTATCTCTCTCCCTCACACACACACACACACACACACACACACGACACAAATAACTGCATTTGAATATTCAATAGCAAATACTTAAACTAATAACAAAACATACTTACAGTAGGTGATTCAGAAGGGCAACATTGTCATAGCAAAGTCAGAATTACTTCCTCTCCTAGCTTCACAAAACGGTCGTACATAAAATGTGTTGCTGTTCTGTTGTAAGTAACCTTAAAGATTCCTAAATGCATCTACTTTCGGAAGGCCAAATAAAGTGCTTCTGCTTTCGCCTGAATACACACAGCATCTCCCTGACATGACTACTTCAACACTAACTGCAGTTACTGAAACCACACCTTCTTTCTTTGTGTGAACATTTGGGCATCATTAAGCAAATATTTCCACATAGTGATGTAGACATCATGTTGGGCGTGTTTGAATGAGCCGTTTTAGGGGGGTGTAGCAGAATCTTAACTTTAATAAAGAACACTCTTTGGATTTGAGACTTTGGTCTTTGCAACTTTACAGATCTTCTTCATGCACCAATAGCTTGTAACACTCCAAATAGAATGGAAAAATGTAAATCACTTTAAAGCAAAAATATTGTGTTTCTTCTCAGATTCATGAGCGTCTAGATAAAAACTGCTGTGGATTCAAGCCTCGCCCAGAGGACACCTGTATTGAGCTTGGTCACCATGAAGAATGTAGAGACAAGGATGGCATAGAGCTGACACACATAATCCACTGTAAACATGAGCCACACCACCTGGTTTTCTTCAACAACAAGGGCTACTTTGACAGAGACGAGGGGAATCTGAACTTCAGGCTACTAGAGGGAATCAAAGAGTGAGTGAAATTAGCAGACCTATTTCACATGTTCAAACATGACCACTTGATCTTTCATTTGTATCTCATAATAATATTGTAAGTGTCAAAAATGAAAAATTATTTTTGCAGAGATACTATGCAAATGTTCTTTAAAAAAAAAAAAAAAAACGTTCACACATACTAGTATTCCTTTTTAATTAAAATGTCTTGTGAGTTGCAAAGATATAGTTAACCGAAAATTCAAAATTACAAACTCAAAGAAATAAATCCTTACAGTTTGTTTGATTAAACTACAAGTCACCACAGTTTATTTTTAATTATAACGGTTTAAATAAATTATAATTTGGGGTGTCCTCTTTTCTTGCTCTTACCAGAGAATCTGAGGTGGTTTTTAATTTCTGCAGCTGAGACTGCAACTAAGAATTAATTTCTGTGAGGCCACAAGGTTGGTCTTTCAGTAAGCCTCCACCTCCACAACAGCACTGAAAACATAAGCAAATACATACACCAACAATCTGACTTGTGCTGTCTGAGCTAAGGGATTCTGTTGGCAATGCTGCTAATGTGATACCTCTGGGAACGCAAGCTCACTTGTGCAATAACATAAATAATAAAAAAGTGGTTATTTCCTCCAAACTTAGTTTGTTTTAATAATTATTGAGTGCATTACTATATTCCTTCAATACTTTTCCCTTTCAGGCTACCAGATCAGTCTGTGTCAGTGTTGAGGTCTCAGCGTCTCAGGGAAAAGCTCCTGCAATCGCTGTTTCTCGACCAGCAGTACTGGGACAGTCATGGTGGCCGTCAAGGCATTGAAAAACTCATTGATGTGATTGAGAAAAGAGCCAAAGTCTTGCTCACGTACATTAATGCCCATGGGATTAAAGTAGTACCTATGAACTCTTAACAAATGGAGCTTAAACTTTCAATGTATTTGAGAAACCACTATCCATTTGGTTTCCAATGAATGTTGATGTGTTAAACAGCTAAAATTAAGCTCTTTCAGTCAACATTTTATGCACTACAGAAATTAAGAGTCCAGGGCTATTTTTTGCTACCACTGACATTCCCCAAGTTAAAGGCACTGTAAGTGATATGATCTGTTTTGCTTCTAAATTTGACTGCCCCTTATGTCCAAAATCCTACCCACTAATGACATATCAGCAAACCTGATGTATGTAACCAATCCAAATATTCAAACTGAGTCCTTTGGTTAGTTACACATTGATGTCTAAGAGCCAGTCTGTTTTAATATTTACAGAGCTATGAGTTTGTCACAGAGAGCGGTGCGATTTCTCAGGATACCTATTTTAGTTACACTATACGTCAAAGAGTGTGCTATTCCATTAACAGCACCAAAGCACTTTCAATTCCAATTTTATAATCAATGCATGTTCCTCTCAATGAGTAGTTTCAGTGAGTTATTAATTTCAACTAGCAGTACAGATTTATAACAAAATTTCTGCTATAATCTGCACATACAGTACATATGTTTTGTCTGCTATGATGAAGGTGTTCATGATGATGGCTCCAGCATCATTATTGCTAAATCTGGACATGTTGCCGTTAAGATGATATGAATCTTCTTTCATATGAATAGCAGTATTCCCTGTGCTCTCAGAAGTGTTTATTTTTTGTACTATATTGTTTGCATTGGTAAAAAGTATATAATTAAAGTGTTACTGATCAGTCCATCGCATAATCATTTTAATATTACATGAATTTTAGCCCCACCATTTTTCATCTTTGAGAAAACATGATCATCTTTGAAATGGTTTGAAAAGTGCTTATGTATTCACTGTATCCCCTAAACAGCTATCATGTTCATGCTAGGAATACTTGAGTTTGAGTGCAGCTGAGTTCAACTGTCTTTTTGCTTTTCAGTTCCCCTCCTTATTTGTGTTTTGGTTTGCCAGCCAACCAGCCAGTCAGTTCTCAGAGCCTAAAGTGACCCCTTTTGAAATTGTACAGATTTGCTTACCCACAGAAATTAGCTCACACAATGGTTCTTTTATGAGTGTGAAAATACTTAATGTTTGGCAGCACTACCCAGAATGCATTTTAGATGTATCTGCTCTGCACAGTGGACTTGCTGTGTCTTGCCACACTCTTTGCCAGACAAAACCAAGTCATTTGGAATGTCAAATCACCTCTGCTCATCTAGATGATATGCAAACACATGTGAAATACTCAACTGCTAATGTTCGCCATCCCTACCTAAGCAATGTCATTTCGTTTTCTCAATTGAATGTTCGCTAGAAATAGTAGTACAGATTTTTTTTACACTGTAAATCCACAGTGAAGTGCTGTTTGCATTATTTAAAATGTAGCATACCATAATAGGAATGGAAAGAAGCTGATTTTGAGAGCTGATTTTACATATGACCTAGTTTTATTTCCATGTTTTAAGTCTAATGAAATTCCTTTCAGTTGACACAATGATTCCAATCTAATAACTTCCTGTTTCTTCAGTCGAGTTTAAAAGTGTAACAGAGTTTAAACAGTGTAAAACATGCCAAGATATTTACCACCCTGTGTATGTCTAGAGAGACCATTTACACTATTTATTTTCCTCTTTTGAGCTTTCTTTCCCTCATTTTATATCCTAACAAGGAACGTTTTATACCAGTTGCTCTGATCACTTCTTTTGCGAGAACATTACCATTTTTTTTGCTTGCATTGCTTGTAATTAGTATCAACTCACAGCTGTTTTCATGCTGACATCTCACATTTTTGTGTCCTAAAATTCTCCTCTCGTTTGCTTGCACCAGCTGACCTGCTCCATTTTTTGAGCAAGCATGGAAAGGAATTTTACACTGCTGTTCACTGTCTATCTTATTTTTCTTCTTTCTTTTTTATTGTTTCTATGACAACATCACTCCAACAACATCCCACCTAGTTGGCAACAGATGTACAGTATGAGTTTGACCGGTAGAAAGTATCAGACAGAACACAAATAGCAATGAGAGCTCATACCTCTGCACAGAAATGTTGGCATAACACGGGCACATTAACCCCCCTCAGTTTCCCATCTGGAATATGAGTCTTGATCAACATTAACTTGCACTGTGTGTAACCAAAAATGAATAAACAGATGTTCGAAAAAAGGAGATTAAATCAAATATCAGGGCATGTTACAACCTGAAAATGCACTGTGTCATGTGATAAAGGAGGTTTTCAATTGTGCCACTGCTGATGTTTGCGGAGATGCATGTTAGTTATGGGTTTTTAGCTTGGAAAGATGCAATCTGCGTGTAAAAAACGGCACAACATGCCTGAGGCATATAGCCAGGTTTCCTTCAGTTGCTCCATTATGTTTGTCAAAAATAATCTCTCTTTGGGGACTGTGTGCAGCTGTCAGATCTAACAGTAGGATACAAGCCATTTAACTCTTCCCTGACAACAAAAACTCGTAGGAAAGTTCATTTGGGTGGAAGTAAAGACAGTGATTTGATCTTAAATGAATAGTTCATCCAAAAATTGAAATATTGTCATAATTTGTTCGATTTGTAGGTCCAACCCCCATTTTTTAGTAGAACACCAAAAGAGAGTTTCTGAAGGAGCTCAACACAGCTCTTCTTCATAAAACAGCAGGTCAGTAGCAATATACAGCATCTCAATCTCCAAACAGACTGAAAGTAAATCATAATAATTCACTGCAAGTTTCCCCTTCATTACAGCCCTCAAATCAGCTATGGTGCTTGGATATCAGTGATGTCAAGCATAAATGTCTACAACACATCCTGAGAACAATTATTGATCTGACACACCTGGCATTATACACTCTTAAAAAATAAAAGTTCTTTATCGGCATCTGTGGTCCAGGAAGAAGCTTTAATATCCATGGAAACTTTCCATTGCACAAAAGGTTTTTTATGGTGGAAAAGAAAAGTTCTTCAGATTATTACTTTTTTTTTTCAAATGGTTTAAGAATTGTTCACTGAAATGTCCTTTGGGGAACCCAAAATGCTTCTGGCATCGCTATAAAAAAAAACCTTTTGGAACCTAAATGTTTTTATCACACATCATACTAAGCTGTTATAATGGATTCATAAGACTTGGAATATGCATATCATATTAGTTGTGTCTGTTTGTTTTTATATTTATTTATTTATTTAACTTGACAGATGTGTCACTTTGAAATTGAACTTAGTTTTTTTTTTAATTCAAGTTACGGCACTGTTTTATGTATTTTTTGGTGAACTATCCCTTCAAGATTTCTCTCTCTGTATGTGTCTCTCTTAAATTCTCAGCCATGCTATAATGTGGCTCCTATTGTCTGCCTGACAGGAATGTACCTAGAACAAAGAGTAAAATAAGCTATGTGTGAGAGATTATGATGTGTGCATGTCTTTGTCTATGAGAGTGATTGTACGTGTGTGTGTGTGTGTGTGTGTGTGTGTGTGTGTGTGTGTGTGTGTGTGTGTGTGTGTGTGTGTGTGTGTGTGTGTGTGTGTGTGTGTGTGTGAGTGTGTGTGAGTGTATTAGAGAGAGAATAGTCACTGGAATGTTTACAAAGGCTCTCACTAAAGCTGCCTCTGTCCCCATGTGCTAGGGGTTAACCTCGCATGAGAACTAGATTAGGGGACCCAGCACACATGTCCAGTCAGCCATAGAATCGGCCTGCTGTTAGACTTACACACAGTTAGCAGGAACCCATGTCATTACACTTAATATAGGCATGACACAAAAGATAACTTTAGAAGCCATTACAGCTCAAAATAAATCTTCAGCAGTGAAATTATGTTTTTAATCATCCCCAAACATCCTTTGGCCCTTTCCGAATGTATTCAAGTTTTTGAGGTTCTCTGAACAAAATTCTACTTCAGCCGATCAACAAACATGTGGCCAAATGGAAATGTATTTGGAGATTTTTGAGGAAACTAATATGTTCAGAACATTCTATGGACTGAAGTACTGTAATGACTAGTGCTACTGTGGCTGTCATGTAATAATAACTATGTTGTCCAAAGATGAAGATATTCATTCAAACATAAACGTTCAAGCTGCTGGTTAATTGACTTGATGATACAACTAGCACTTGTTAGTTGGGAAATGATCGGTGTAGACAGTGTTGGGGAGTAACTAGTTACATGTAACGGCGTTACGTAATTTAATTACAAAATTATTGTAACTGTAATTAGTTACAGTTACTAAGAAAAAATGAGTAATTAAATTACAGTTACTTATGAAATTTTTTACGATTACAAAGGGGATTACATTTGAATATTTACACACATCCACATACAGATTTAACTGATTTATTTCCCAAATTGCACTGACTATTCTGAGACATACCGCCCTAATAATTTCCGGGATGCGGAAACACAGTCTGGTTCGTAGAATCCAGTCATAAAAACGAAATGCCTAACGCGGACGGAATATGCCACATTTTGGATGACTAAATCAAAAGTAGGTCAGTACACTTGAATCAAAACATGACATCGACTGGTGTCTGTGAATATAAAGCCCCAAAAATGCAATATATGACTTGCACATTCTGCGTTTCTGTGGAAATCAGGCGCGGACTGGACACCGGGAGAAACGGGACAATTCCCGGTGGCCTGGCAGACGATTTTGCCCGCTATTTTAATATCATTATTGTATAATTGCCTGCCGAATGTACTAAAGCGATCATTTGCGAATCCGCCATTTGATAATTAAATCTCTAATAAATCATGAAGTGTTAGTCATGACTCGCGCGCTCTCCGCGCCTCCGCCAAACGTTTGGGATCAGACTCAGAGAGAGAGAGAGAGAGAGAGAGAGAGAGAGAAAGAGAGAGAGAGGACTGCTGGAGCAGAGAAGCAGAACTACTGTTCAGGGTTTCAGGTCAGTTTCATCTGTAAAGATGCTTTTTTGTCTTTGTTTTTTTATTTATTTAATCAAGCAGCAGCACGTTGATCATCAGTCATCACTCAAAATACTATATAAAGGACATCATTATTATCAGTTGTAATGTTACAGTAGTAATTTAGCTGAAAAAATTTTTTTTTATAGGTTTAGGGGGAGCTACGACAGACAACAACACAACCCTTACGAAAATTAACATTTTAATATTTAACTTTAAATCCAGAGAAAATGGTTAGCCTACTATTGTTTAACTGTGATAACCAAAAATGTAAAATTATTTTACAAATGTATTTATTTAAAAATAAATACAAATCCATTTGCAAAAAAACAAGGTTATTTTACTTTTATATAGGCTAATAAAAGCATGGTAATTTTTTGTAAGGGAAAAACATGACTCGTGTACAGTATTAGGATTTTTCTATAAAGATATTGTAGTATTGTAGAGTATTGTATTGTAAAGTATAGTTTTGTTCAATCTTGAGTATTAAAGTCATGAGAGAGATGGATAACAGGGCAAAATAAAGAGACTGAAGAGAAAAATGGAAGTGAAGGTGCAGTTCAGGAGAGAACTTTTAATTATTTTGCATGTCCCCAAATTAAAGATTTAAACCTTTTTTATGTCAGGTCCATACAAAAAAATAGTTTTGACCATGAATTTGTTTGTGTGAGTTTGGATTTTCCAGTCTGAATTTTTTTCCCAGTCCGCCCCTCCTGTAAATGAATGGCAAAGACATAGTTTCATTTACTACATAGGCCTACTGAAGCTCGCAGTGTTTTCAACCTCTGCTGCCACAATATAGGAGTACACGAGCACATAAACATAATTTCTAGAACTGCTTTGTGTCACTTAATGAGCATTTTACTTATTTTGAGAAAACTATCATCATATACAGAGACAGCAGTTTCAAAAAAACACCAATATTTCAAGAGTTTATTACACAGAATACATCACATGCTTATTAGATAACTGTATTTAAGTTGATGTATATGCTTTTATTTATTATTCTTTAATTTTCACAAATTTAGAAAAGTAATCAAAAAGTACTCAAAAGTAATTAGTTACATTACTTTAATAAAGTAATTGAAAAAGTTACACTACTATTACATTTTAAACAGGGTAACTTGTAATCTGTAACCTATTACATTTCCAAAGTAACCTTCCCAACACTGGGTGTAGATGCACGTAACACCTTATTTATTGTTGTGTCAGTTGATTTATGAGTTGAAGTACTAGCCCATAAAGGAGAAGGCAGGCCTTGTTTGGGTGTCTATATTTGGGAACTGTAAACTATGCTGAAAGTACCTCCAAATGGGACCAAAACGGTGTGTAAATCAAGACTTAAGACAGCTGCTGGACATTATGGCAAATATAAAATGCTCTTGGAAGTCTAAAAAGTCAAACTGGCCAAAATTAGTGTGTTATACAGAGTGAATATGATGGATTAAATGACTATTGATAAAGTGAACTGTTTAGTGTTTGAAGTGTTAAATTTAAGTGTCAAATTTAATAACATCTTTTATGTTGAAAATTTGTGATAGAAGTTAAAGAGAATAGTATAAAGAGAGTTACAGTAAGTGCTGTAGAGTACAGTACATTACAAGCATATTAGTACTCTCTTTTCCAACATTATGGAAAGACATTCTGGGAAATGACTTGAGCAGGAAGAAAAACAGGAATGGGCAGCTCAGAGCAGACGGCCAGCGAATGTGGCAGGATGGACAAGAGACAGGGAAGCAAAAAACTCATTCCTGCTGCTCAGCGTCATCCAAAGGCAAGAGGAACTGAAGCTGCAGTCCTCAGTTTATTCATTCTAGTTTAACCTTTCACTCTCTTCCGCTGTAGTCTGCATGCCAGGAAAAGCTAAATCTCTCTGTAAGCAACTGTAGACATAGAATAAAAAAACACAGTTATTTCACATTTAAGATATTCTCTCATATGCAGCATTGGTGTATATAATTCACATACTTTGAATGGCTGTCTGTTTTGTCTGTTTCTGTAAATGTATAAAGAGAGTTACAGTAAGTGCTGTAGAGTACAGTACATTACAAGCATATTAGTACTCTCTTTTCCAACATTATGGAAAGACATTCTGGGAAATGACTTGAGCAGGAAGAAAAACAGGAATGGGCAGCTCAGAGCAGACGGCCAGCGAATGTGGCAGGATGGACAAGAGACAGGGAAGCAAAAAACTCATTCCTGCTGCTCAGCGTCATCCAAGGGCAAGAGGAACTGAAGCTGCAGTCCTCAGTTTATTCATTCTAGTTTAACCTTTCACTCTCTTCCGCTGCAGTCTGCATGCCAGGAAAAGCTAAATCTCTCTGTAAGCAACTGTAGACATATAATAAAAAAACACAGTTATTTCACATGATATTCTCTCATATGCAGCATTGGTGTATATAATTCACATACTTTGAATGGCTGTCTGTTTTGTCTGTTTCTGTAAATGTTTAACCAAGTTTTAAAATTATATTGAAGGGATGGTTTAAAGAAGAGCTCAAGAAAAAATAAAACTGACTTTTTTGAGTGGTACTGTAATTCAAAATCCAAATAAAATTTTAGATGAGAGATGTCCAAAATTAAGCTCTTCTGCCACCTGCTGTCCAAGAGAGATATGTATATGTTGCGCCGTTTTGCAATCTTGTATGGTTTTGTCAGAATCAGATTCGGAAAGAGCTTTATCACATACAAGGAATTTGTTCTGGTGGCATAAGCTTCAGTACATAGAGACAACATCAACAACACAAAGATGATAGAAAATAAAGATTCATAAATAAAATACACACACACCTGGATGAGGCCAATGACTGTTTGCTTGACAGAGGGGTCAGTAGAGGAGCAGTCATTGGAGTCCAGGAAGAAGAGCAGTGGGGAGAGAAGAGAACACATCCCTTGAGAGCTGATGGCTGATAGGGGAATTTCCCCATTCTCACTAGCTGTTGTCCGAAAAACGATTGAGGGAATCAGTGGCAGGAAGAAAGTGATGTTTTGAAAAACACTGATGCAGTGCATTGACAGAGAGTTGTAATGTAATGAAGGAATCTCTAATCTCCAAGTTTATTAATGTGGACACTGTCTGCACGACAGCAGACATTTGGTCAGCACAAAACCGCAGAGACATTCTGCAGAATTGGCATGTACACGTCTGAAAGCTTGGCAGTTGCAGCATAACTAAACAAAATCCATGCAGAATACAGGATTCAAAACAAAGTCAAATCCAATGTAACTGACAATGGAAGCAATTTTGTGAGTTTATTATAAGAGATGAGTCAAAGTCAGATGATTACTGTGATGAAGTGAGATTTTTGGATTTCAGTGGTCTTCAGGAAGAGGGAGATGGAGAGCAGTTTTTTTTTTCTTCCACAGCATCAGCGCTGTGCTGCTCATACATTAAATGTAATTGCCACCAATGAGATTCACAAAGCAACATCAAATGGGCCATCACATAAATTACAGAAGTGTCATTGCTTAATCTGAAATAAAGAAAGCACATTGCTCTTCACTGACCACAAGTGATTCAGGAGATTGCAATTTGCATTTGACTGTCCCATCAGTCACAAGATTGACTATAACTATAACTATAGTTCAGGGCTATAACAAAAATTGCAGGGCTCCCAGAAGAAAAGCTGAGGGAGATCTGTGACAAGCTTGACATTCCAAGTCTTTATCAACAAGATTCTGCATTCCTAAAAGAGTACACTGAGGTTCTGAAGCTTCTAGCTGTTGCCATTGACATTATGCAGGGTGAAAGCAAATTTTACTTCTAATCCCTATACTTTGTTTAGCCTCAAGACAAAGCTCCTTGAAAAGATGCCTCATTTGTTTTAGAATGCATACGTTGTCACCACTATCAGTAAAGCTAAAGAAGAGCGCTTTGGATCAGTGTTAGCCAGCCATGAAGCAAAGATTGCAACCACAACCCTGCCAAAGTTCCGCTTAAGCTGGCTTAGCCTTGACAAAAGAGATGACATGAGGAGAACCCTCCTGCAGGAAGCTATTGCTCTGGAACCTATTGCACAGTCCAGCTGTGGTAAGAGATGACAACAGCTCTGTGAATCTGACAAGGCAGAGGAAAAATTTTCATCAAATTATCATCTGACAGCACAACTATCTGACACTTCTGTTCAAAAACACTATCATAGCTATTTGACTATTTCTTGTTATGAAGTCTGGTTTTGTGGTAGCTGCATGTGCTTTAAAATAAAATTATTATAATCTTAATTCAAGAATTAAGGATTTTGAAAATCTGACCGTGATCAGAGTTGATTAACAGCTGAAAACATCCCTTAAATTTAGAAAAGTAATCAAAAAAAATCAAATGTAATCAGTTGTTTACTTCAATAAAGTAACTAAAATAGTTACACTACTTAATACATTATAAATATGGTAATTCATAATCTGTATCCTATTAAATTTCCAAAGTAACCACTGCCAAACAGTGATCAGAAAGCCTCAAAGCTGCCCGTGGGACAGAGTGATATGCATCCTTTATTGTGGTGTAACAGTGGTCCAGTATGTTAACAGTCTCTGGTAGGAGATGTAACGAGCGGTCTGTATTTTGTCAGTTCATGGCAAAGATTTGCCTTATTAAAGTCACCAAGAAGGATAGAGTCCGGGTGTTGTTGTTTTGCGTCATCCAGCTGTTGCACCGCTGCGTTCACTTATGCCTGTAGATGAATGTACACATGAAAATTAACAAAGAAAAATCCTGCGATGAGTAGAATGGCTCCCAGTTGATGAAAATGCTTCTAGATCGAGACAGTATATCTTCTTCACTAATGTTACATCTGTACAACACCTTACATTAATGCAAAATCATGTCACACCATCACACGATTTCCCTGTTGATTCTGCATCGCAATCTGCTCTGAACAACTGGAAGCAACACCGGTAGATGTAACACACTGGAGCTATTGGAGAGCTAAACACAGAGGCAGCCATCAGCGGCACCATTGTACACTCTCCGCAAAAAAAGGTACAAAAGCTGTCACTGGGACGGTACCTTTTCAAAAGGCACACCTTTGTACCTTAAGAGTCCATATTGGTGCTTTAAAGATACATATAATTACCTAAGGTGTACATATTAGTACCTAAAATGTACAAAATACCTTTTGAAAAGGTACCACCCAAGTGACAACTTTTTTTTTTTCTGATAGTGTATATACAGTATCTGGGTATAATGAAGTTAATGAAGCTATTGAAATTATGCCATCACTATCTGTGGATGACCTTAGAAAGGAGGAATTTGCACTAGCCGGTTCCCATGGCAACCGAAATGTTGAGGGCTCTGTGTGGATACTCTGTACTCTCAGACACTGTGCACTTGTAGTGCTAGCAGCTCTTTCCACCAGTGAATTAATCAGCATCAGCTGGCCACCAAAGCAAACATCTAGCATGCACAAGGAACATCTTCCTGAGGAAACAAAATTAATGATGAACTAATCTACAGACCGAAAATGCATTCACCAGCTGCTCAAACATAGTGTCTGTGTGCATACACTGTTTGTCTTAGCCCCATAACCTAAAATCAGTGGCCCCTTTCATATTTCATTCAGTATTGCTTTGAGTTCTTGCTTTTATGTCATTGTTTGACCTGTGATTTGAGGACCGCTCCACTTGGAGAGTAGATTTGTGTGCTGGAACCCCAGAAGTCTTAACTCTCCTCTGATAGCGACAAAGTGACAATTGCTAAAAAGGCCTGCTGAGAGCATTGGACATTTAGAGCCAAACTCAGTGTGTCCATCTGAGAGAGTTTTTCTCTGGGGAAATAAAGAAATATCACACTTTTATATCAGCTTAGAGGCACTGTTACCGAGCATCTCTATAGACCATCACCCAATAACTCTGATGCAGCAATGGTTGTAAAAATGCAGGTTTTTGTCTTTTTCTGTTCAATTCTAGACAGCAGATTACAATTTAATGATGATTGCACATTCAGATGATTTGCTAAAAGAAAAAAAGGAACCGTGATCAGTACAAAAAGTTTCGCTTAAACTTACAGTGAACAAGCTCTTGGTCTTCACTTGCCTATACCTGCTGCCATAAAAACAACTAGAAGCTGCTTTTGTAGTTCTCAAAGGAAAGAAAAGAACGCAAACAACATTTTAGGAACAAAAGCTATTTGATTATAAAATCAGTAGCAAGCACAGTACAAGACTTCAGGATCAACTCATTTAGTGTATATTGTATAAATGGGGGTAGGTAGTCTATAGGAACTCTTTACACAGGGTGATGTAAACATTGCTGATAACCTTAGGGTGTATCAGACCCAAGAGTTGTATTTAAAATATAGGCTATAAAGAAGTCAGTATCAGAAGTCAGAAGTCAATGAGTAATAATATTGGCCTATGGCAAACAAAGGCAAGACAAGATAAAATACTGTAGTCCAAAGTTCCTTATATATATATATATATATATATATATATATATATATATATATATATATATATATATATATATATATATATATATATATATATATATATATATATATATATATATATATTAGTGCTGTCAATCGATTAAAAACTTTAACTAGATTAATCACACATTTTTTCTGTGATTAATCGCAATTAATCGCAATAAAAAAAGAAATGTTTTTGTACGTTTTTAATATATTTTTTAATGTAATAATTTCACAGTTAAATTTAAATACTTGTTTAAATGACATCTTTTTATGAATGAAGGCCAGTATTACTGATATTAATACAGCTACTGATTTTTTTTTTTTACATTTATTATTAGGCTTCAAAAATATAACAGTTTTTAATTTAAGTAAACTTAAAACAATGCTAACATAAACCCATAATAAATGTCATGTTTACTCCTGCCCTTCCTGTCTTAACAGTTAGGAAATATACAGAAATTTAATAAAGTTATCAAAGTTATATGCAGTCTGCACTGCATAAACTATAAATTAAATAGTTAATCCTTATTAAAGCTACAAAAGTTATTTAGTCAAGAGCAGCGAGTCATTTTCTCTGTTCCCTTTGTTCTTTAACTTTACTGACAGGAAGCTTTATTGGCTGCTGTCCCTTTAAGAGCAGACAGACACGCGGATCTCACCGTTTATATACTGTCTATGGATCTCGCCTCATTCTCTCACAACTCTTTTTGTTCATTTTAGACTTTATATAAATCATTTAAGATTGCTCTTATGAGGATAATCGACAAAACTGGCACTTTGGGATGTTTATTGTTAGTTCAAGCGCTTAAGAGAACTGGATTCTGGCGCCCTGTCTATGCATTAGACAGGTGTGTGTGTGTGTGTGTGTGTGTGTGTGTGTGTGTGTGTGTGTGTGTGTGTGTACGTGTGTATGTCACATAAGGGCATTCACAGACAGCGCATTCTCTTTTGTCTTGCCGCGCTTGAAATGTTTAAAAGCATTTAAATGAATAAGAGCGCGATCATATAGGCTAATGTAAATCTAGCCAACGGATGGCAGAAAATACGGATGCTGCGTTAATTGCGTTAAATATTTTGACGCGTTAAACCAGACAAAAATTAATCGCATGCGTTAACGCGTTAACGTTGACAGCACTAATATATATATATATATATATATATATATATATATATATATATATATATATATATATATATATATATATATATATATATATATATATATATATATATATATATATACGTATTTAAGATGAGTCAGATGTGCAGTTCATTGTAGTAACTATCTCCTTCTTCTGAGAAATAGGTTCTATTAACCAGTATGGATGTGCTAAATGAGTCACCCTGCTGACAAATGCAGGAACATCCTGTGCTCCAGAAAAGTCAACTTTTGGTCTGAATCATTCGTCACATGAATGAGCCTCAACAATCACAATCAGTGAAAAGCCAACTGGAGATGAATATTTAGCTGCACCTGCTCTCTCGCAACATGGCAAGACTGCCTGGACATGTGGTTTCTTGAAACATCTTTTTCCTTGCCCGTTTTCCTTGAATAATTTCAGTATTACAATATCTTCTGCAGTCATAGAGGTGTATAAAACAGGCTGAATTTGATTTTCTTATTGACTGATAAGGTTCTCATCTGCCATTGCTTTCTAATAAAATTTGCAGTGATGTTTTTAAACGTGACGTGATTGGTCATGTGGCACAAGAGAGCCAGTGATATTTGGCAGCAAACGAGAGCAGCACCATTTTGAAACTGAATGTGAATGGCAACAACGAATGGGAAGAGTTTCAGTGAACAACAATTTCAATTTCTGTCTTTATACAAACCATTATGTATTTGTTTGGCACACAAGGACTGGAATTGACAACCACTGTACTAGAAACTTCCAGGCAGGTGTGTTGAGGCAAGTTGGAGCTAAATTCTGCAGGCAGCAGCTCTCCAGGGCCGAGTTTGGACACCCCTGCATTAACATAACAGCTAAATATTGCTATATTTAATTTATTTAACATAAACTTAAGGTCATTAAACATTGCATTAAAACTATTTTTCATTTACACCGATCACAAACAGTTTTCAGTATCCTTCTTTTCATTTTACATAACCTCTTCATCCACTCTTTATAGCCCACATTACTTCAGGTAGTGCTCACTGCAGAGCCATATTACATTTATTATAAACAGACTTTCAAAAAAACTGATTATTTTCTTATGACATGAGAATTCCTTCGACAGAGTAAATAATGAAATATAATCAAAGCAGGGCATTACAGCTAACATCAACTAACATTGGTAGCAGCTAACTAGCATCAACCTAGGACAATTTATAAGATTAATAATTTGATAAAAACTCAATTTAAACCACTATCAATTTATAACTTCTGATTATGCTCTAATAAAATGTTGCTGAAGTATGTTTTTTTTTCATTTTTTTTTTTTCGTGAGCTAACAGCATTTTTAATGTAAACACCCTTTACTGCTATGAAAGTAGTCAAAATGAAAATCACATGGCAATCATCATAATCATATGCCTATTAGTTTCATGTTTCATGCATAAACATGTTTCTCTGGGTTTGTTATGTAGTAGAAGTTCATCATTGGTAGCCACAACCACTGAGCAGTGAATTTCTTCCGCTGGCGCCGAGTCATAACAGCAATTACGGAAGAGGAAGCAAAGGCAGACACACCATTACAGTGGTTCCCAACCACTTTCCTGGAGGCCCTCCAAAACTGCAGATTTTCCATGTCTCCTTAATCAAACACAACTGATTCAGATCATCAGCTAATTAGTAGACTCCAAGACCTGAAATGGGTGTGTCAGACAAAGGAGAGATGCAAAATGTGCAGTGTTGGGGGGCCTCCAGGAACGAGGGTGAGAACCACTGCACTATTGGAAACAGCTAATGCTCATCAGATTGCATAATGAACAGAAAAATCAAGAAATATGAAGTGAACATGTGTCAAGAAATCAATATGTCTTCAAATGCGCGCACTTTTACTAAAAGACCTAAATGACGCTGTTCATTGGAACTTTAACGTGCCAGCCTGCCTAAGTTTTGTCAGCAACACGAAATTTACAATGCAAATTTAACTTAAGCGGCTACCTCTTAATTCTCTATGCAGGAAAAAGCTGCATGAGGACAATCGGTGATAACTGATAACCTGTTGGGATGGAATGACATGACGGTAAGAGACCGACATCATTATTATTATATTTCTTTGTATAAAACGATATCGTGATGTTTGGTTACCTATAGGCCTAGACCTTGTGCTCTCACATAACAGTCCTTTAGATGGCCATTGGAGGGCAGTGCTTCTCTGCAGTTAACAAAGCTTACTAAATAAATGCATGGAGTGTTTTAATGTGAATGTAACTGTTCCTGTTATTAGAGAAAGTCATTTTGACATAATGAAAGCAGGCCTCCTGGCCATTACAACGTTAAGAGCTCTGAGATGCATACAGTTTTGCCCAGCTATTGCATAATGTGGCTGTTCAGTTTAATTTCACAGGTTCACCACAACCCCCACAAAAATGGGATACAATACACATATATAGCAGACATGAGTAAATGACAATACACTGATGAAAATTACCAAATGAAATGACAATGGTCACATAGACTCTGAAGCCTAATTTCACATCTGAAAGACAAACAGATGCTGACAGTTTGATTGACACAGACTATGTTCGTTTCTCTCATCACACAAATGAGGCAGAGCAAAGTAGTTTTCATCAGGTTCCTTCATTATCACTGTGATGAATCATCGTGCATCATCACAACACAGGTTATTATCATCATAGCTTTCACTGTACTGTTTTTTTTATTATTCTAAGGGGAGGGTTTGGGAGCTATTAGCAAGCTATAAATACATGGAGAAAAAAAATAGACAGGAGGCCTTTGGATACATTTAAAGAAATTAAAGAAAAAAAAATAGGGAAAAATAATGAATTATTACCTAACATTTTTTTTTTTTGTATGTGTTGAATTGAGAACCACTGACCTATGGGCATATTCCATTTACATTTGACAACTAGTAATTATTCAAATGTCCTTTTTCTTAATTTGAACACTACATCTTTTCTTCTTTCATATTAAACCTAACAAACTTCATTTTGTCAAATATTTTTCTTGAAATCTGTGTTTGCACATTGTTACATATAAATGATGCTTTGATATATTTTGCAATGACTTTATATATATATATATTCGGGCATCTACTGTATGTTTCTTTTATTTAAACCTGAAAAAAAAAATCTTAATATAAGCCAGACAAGGAACAAGCACTGAATGGCTATATATAGAAAAAAACTGACATTTCTAGATGGTAAAGCCTGCGATCTGGTTGTTCATGAGTCCTAAGATTGTAAGATGCTCCAGTCAACAAGGAGTGAAATAAATATACTATTCCCATTGCTCTTCGGCGACAGAAATTCAATTAAACCTGTTTAATGACCCTCTGTGGAGCTCCTGCCAGATGCCTACAACATTCTGAATGTGATTTAGAACTGTCCTTGTGAAATAAATTGCATCTCAAGCCACCCCGGATACCACACGCTGAGCTAGCATACTGAAGGTTAAGGCTGCATATGTAGTCTCTTAAATATTCAATCTCGAAAATAACAGTCTTTGTTGTATTTCCATTTTACACAAAAGCATGAATAATAAAAGAGAAGGAACATTTAGTCAGCTGAAACAGCACAAAGAAACCCTAGATGCTTTTTAAGTTGTATTATTATTATTATTATTATTGTTGTTGTTGTTGTTATTGTTATGTGTGTGTTTCTTTTTCCCTCTGTGTTTAAATCGTATTTGTTCGTCACACATCCTCAAATCCATCTAATCCAAAAAAAAAAAAAAAAATTCTGACCCAAAATTCTAGCTGTACAGCAAAATAATAGATAGGAATGCAAAGATTCACTCAAATCATGATTTGAGACTGAAGACATAAAGTAAATGGAAAAACTGTCATTTTATTAGTCTGTTACTGCTCCTTTCTTTTGTGAAATTGAAATATAACAAAACTACATTTAAACTTTAAAACAAACTTTGAATCAAAGAAGGTACACAAATAAAAGAAATCTCTTAATATGAACAAAATAAGGCTTTTGTCTGTACTCTTTCCATTTAAAATTAGAGGCAACCACTGGATTTTAATCATGATCTAAACAAAGATGCTGTCACACTTTATAGACTTTTGTGTTTGTTTTCATTTGTTCCCTCATGTTCCATTGACCTACTTTCTGTCTCCCCTTAATTGTGTCATTATGTTGAGGTGTTGCCAGGCCGTTATCGTTATCCTTCCCGTATAAGATGTATTCAGTTCAGTGTTTCTGGGTCCGGTCTTACGTCAATATGTACGTGTGGTTCTACCTTCATCTTCGTCCTCATGCGTTCACTCATGCACCCACAACGTGTCAGATGCAGCACATATAGTAGCACAGCATGAGTAGTTTTTAATCTAAAGTAGACTGTATAATTTCTAAATTCAATGCAACAACAGAATGGTCTGAATGAAGTTTTGTGAAACTATGAAACTATATACTACATAAAACATATCTGAACGAAACAGCAGACGAGATGAATACCCATGTGAATAACCAATGCAGATTCACTATCTGATAGCAGGTGGGGCTTATGAGCAGCAATGATAGTGTTTCCTGGGTTACCGCTGTAAACAAAGCAGTGCTGCTTATGAACACTACTTTAATATGCATTGTTCAGAGGCAAGATAAAAAGAAAAAACCACAAACTTTTCTAAAGACAATCAGGTCCCCTTCAGAGATACATTCATATAAATATTCATTAAATTCATTTTAATTACTGCGGTATGACATATTGCTGATTCAAATGAACAGAAGAACATGTAATTGCACATAATTGTCTATGACTTTCATTATTAGTGTTACAATAAATGTGTGTGTGTGCATCATCGTAGCACATTTGGCTTTCTCAGTCTTGTTTTTATTCAGGGACTTCATATTCTAAGGGTAGAGTTAGGGAGCTATTAGCAAGCTTTAAATAGATGGAGAAAAAAATTTAGACAAGAGGCCTTTGGACACATTTAAAGCAATGAAAGAAAATAGAGAGAAATATGAATAATTACCTAAACATTTATTTATGTATAAGTCTGACATAATTAACTCTGCAACATGTTCCAAAGCTGTTCTGTGGAACAAAAAATAACAATGTACATAAAGTCATATAGTTTCGGAGTATGGAGTTGGGGGTGAAATATAAATTTTTCTTATCCTCTGATACTTTCTCTTTTCCCATACTATATTCCATATATGAATCATGCTGCCTTGGATAAAATATTATATCAAGTGGCTTCTGCAGACATGATGCTAAACATTTTTTCTCAGAAGCAGTGGTAATAAGCAACTGATACCACACATGTTATGGCCTGGCAGAGAACATGATGACATCTTAAACTCTACAACATTCTAATTTATATTGAAATGTATTTTAAATAAAATTTAGTGTGTGTTATCAGTAACTATTAATGATGAATACAAATGAGAAATTGTTCTGTTAAATTCATTAAATCATTTTGCCCACTTTGATTGCATTTATTGCATTTAATCAGGAACTCAGATTTGTCGAGTCATTAGTTGGACTCATTATATTGAACTCATTATTTCAGTGATGAGCTCACAGATAAGTCATGAGCACATCTGTGATCTCATCAGACACTCAAAGCAGCTGTGCTCAGTTTTTGAAGTGGTCTATCGTGAACCAACTGTTTTCTATGTTAATATAAAATATCATTTTCATCAGCCAATACTCCAGTCTTCAGTGTCACATGATCCTTCAAAAATAATTATAATATGCTGATTTAATATCAATGTTGGATACAGTTGTGCTGCTTAATAGTTTTTGGAACTTCCTTTTTTTCAGGATTCTTTTGTGAATATAAAGTAAAAAAAATAATAATAATAATAGTAATATATATATAGTAATAATAAACACTACTGTTCAAAAGTTTGGGGTGAGTATTTATTTATTTAATAAATTAATGCTTTTTTATTCAGCAAGGATGTGTTAAATTGGTTAATTGGTTTATTGATAATAAAGACTTATTTTGTAAGAAACTATTTCTGTTTTAAATAAACACTGTGCTTTTTAACTTTATTAATCAAGTAATCCTGAAAAAAAGTATCACAGGTTCCAAAAAAATATTAAGAAGCACAACTGACTTTTTGATACATTTGATACAACATTGATAATATATCAGCATATTAGAATTATGTCTAAAGGATCATGTGATACTGAAAACTGTAGAAATTCAGCTTTGCATTACAGAAATAAGTTATATTTTAAAGTATATCAAAATAGAAAAACATTATTTTTAATGTTAATATTTTACAATATTACCGTTTTTTTCTGTATTTTCTGGTCAAATAATCCAAATAATAATAAAGAAACACATAAAAAAGTATTTTAAACACATAAAAATCTTACTGATCCCAACTTTTGAACTGCGGTGTATGTCAGATGTTCAGTAAAACCACCTGCCATGCACACTGCAGCAAAAGGTAACCAGACCAGAAATGCAGTGCTCTATTACTTCTCACAGGGTTCAGTCAAATTAATGGGAATGGTGCGGAGCCAGTTTGTTTGAGGCAATGGTTACACAGTGCTAACTATGCTTAGCCAACTATGACTTGCTCTGTGAATTAAGAACTTCTTCGGCAAAAGAAAGATTGCTTGCTGTAAATGTAATGCAATACTTCAGCAAGTTTAGTTAGTGGTTGCACATGAGAATTTGTTTTAAATGTCAGAAAATGCCATGCTTTCACATTATTTTTAAATTACCTCCACATTGCCAGCCATGCTCAACTAAGTAATGCGAGTCTAGTTAATTTAAGGCAATTATAGAATTGGATGTGTGCAGTTGGTTTGAGAAGAGGTTAGAGGAAATATAAAATGTGCATATAAACCTGATTCTAAATGCATGGTCACTTTTACGAAGTGCAATCATGCAACAAAGGCTTTAATTTAATACTTAAAAGTTAGCTTATTTGAATAATAATGACCAAAAATATTCCTCTTAGACAGTCTATAAAATACATATTTTCACACTCAAATTGATTCGCCAAACCTTGTGTTTGAGCCTCCCATGCTTTTAGCCTTTAATAAGACCCAGAGACCCTTTTAGAAATTGTGTTTCAAGAATTTACAGCAGAATGTAAAGCAGCCTCCACAGAGACATTATGCTTGACCAACCTCAGTTCAGTGTGGCATCTGGATAAAAGGCCAGTGAAGCTCTAATGGTTGGCGTCATACAACATGTTTTTTGTGGGCAAATCAATATAGTTTCTGACTCATTGATTATCAAATGGCGAAGAATTTAGAAAAAAAAAATGTTGATCTTATAATCGTAGCACAGTGGGAATATTACTCAAACTCAGATGCCCACAGTGATGTTGTCTTGAGAAAATTGTTACAGTGAAATGTAATATTGCCATGCTAAAAGGTGTAAAGATAATAATTTACAGTATTTATCAAATGAGTTTAAGTAAGGTTGATGCTCTCAGAACAAGTGGCCCATTTTTCTTGATTTCAGATTCAGTCATGTTGATGTCTGCTATAACTATGATGACTTTGCTATGCATAAAATGATTTTTCTGTCAAAAGCCAGACTCACAAATAATTAATTAAATAAATAAACAGGTTGTAAAGAATAAGGAAAAGAGGAGCAAGTAGAGATAAAGAGTGTAAGAAAAGATATATAGGGAGGGAAGCAGAAAGGGAGGGGGCAGATAATGGAATTTTATCAGTTCATCAAAGTTCTGTGGGAGACACAGAGGGAGAAAGAATTTTTTCTAAGATTATATGGGTTTTTTGTAACGAATGGGTGAAGGTAAGTGGTGTTGCTTGGTGGTGGGTTGCGTAGAGTGGACGGGGTTCCGGGGAGAGACGGACATCCAACGCAGAAACACACAAGAAAGCAAAGCATAGGTCATAAACAGTTGGCAGCAGGATGAGTAATGAGTGACAGCTGTTGCTGATGACAATTAATGGAGATGCCCACAAACTAATCAGTGCTGACGCGTAACGCACAGACTTCACCCACAAAGTGCAAAACCCAGAGATCACGGTCCAACCGTGACATTTTTACAATGAAAAATGAGTTGATTAACAGCAAATTAGATTTTAAAAAGGTGTTGCTTTACTATGTGTATCCGTAAGGGTCATTATCTCTCCACAAATGAAGTCCAAAAGGATTAAATTTATTATTTTGTTCTAATTCAAATTTTTATATTGGAAGGTAACATTTCTAAAGCGATTATTGTTGGTTTACTGGCAGAAATATAATCATGTAATCACATCTTTGTGTTGGCTGTGACGTTTTACCTTAATCACATTTTTGTCTTCACATTATTTTTGGTCCAGTACACTAATGCGAGTTCCATATATGAGTGCCTTGGGCTGTTCAGCATCTCATACATTAATAAAAAAAAATGGAGTGTGAGGGGAATGGTTCAAACTGATAAAACTTGAAACCTACATCCTCATTATAGGTCTTACATGTTACAAGAACATGTACTTCCTGCTATGCCATGGCAACACATCTCATGCTGTAATAATGAACACAAATCCATAAATGCGGAAGGAAAAACATACACATCCATATGTAAAGAATGCATGCACATATGCTGGGAGCTGAAAATGAGAAGCCATCAAAAACCACATAAAACTGTGGCTCATATTTATGAAACACAAGGAGATTTAATTTTTGTGCACATTGTAAAATCATTCTTACATATATTGTCACATTCAAACGCAGTGCAACAATTTACATGAAAATGGATTTTTGTTTTTCATGAGAAAGGCACAGAGAATGACATGCACAGAGAACATTTCAGAAATGTTTCAGCACTGAGAGTATTCTGTTATGAGGTAAATTCATAATTTACAAGTAAATTAAGGCAGAATATAGTTGCATGCCGCTGAGAGAGATTTTAATGTGTGTCCCCTGAGCATTAGACATGTGGCAAACTTCTGTTCAAACTTTTACCGTTGCATGCTTCTAATCATAACTTATGTATCTCTACAGGTATGTATGGTGGTATGTAATTATACTCTATGCATACAACCCATGGAACAGACAGTACGTCTATCCATCTCAACCTTGTTTTCATCCACAAAAAATTAGATATTGCATCTACCCTCACTAAAGTAGACACTTTTACAATTCTATCTTGTGATTGAAAGACACTGTATCCCTGTTGTGTTCATTATTCATGTCCTTCCAGAGTCTTTTGGAAGAATGATAGAAGACAAGCCTAACTGCTCAGGTTCAAGGGCAAATTACTTAACATTAACTATTGAAAAACCCATATCGACTGCTTTTTGGTTAATGTCAGCTTAAGTAACTCTACACAGTAAAAAATGGGGTGTTAATTTCTCAGAGTAAAGTTATTTTAATCCAGAAAGAGTATTTTCAACATTTTGGGGAGTAAAGTTGCTCTATCGGTGGAGTTAAAAGTGAGTGTAAAAATCTGCAGAAACGCAGTGACAATTTCAACTCTACAGCAGTGATGAATACCCGCCATTCTGCTGTGCTTATCATTCGTTTGGCACGCATTTCGGTGGAGGAAGATTGAGAAGGAGCAACTCTATTGCTAGGTGAGTATCCTGTGCTATCCACACCAAAACGCAATTTTTTTTACTTTACATAATTTTAAAAGTGTGCTGATATTAGTTGAGGTCATATTACAAGTTATAGCAATCCGTATCGGTAACGTAACTGTGTTTCTTTATGTGTTGCAATATTTTCACGAATGAAGTTTGTCAGAATGATTTATGCTTAAAATAACGTTAACTCGGTCACTATAACAACAAAAGATTTAATACAGTTAATAGCTATTCTTAGCTAACGTATTTTTTAGCTTCCCAGGCAACGTATCTAGGTTTATATATAGCGTTACTGGTAATGTTAGCATGCTTCTGATAGTTAATGTTAGTCTCATTAAACGATAACTTAGATCACTGATTGCGTGACGTGTTTGTTTAACATGGCTTAACAATTTTAAACTGGTTACGGTTTGAACTAAAATAGCTAATGAGCTAGCTAACTTTGGCCTTTGGCACAGTTATTTGGTAGCTAATGGGATACTAGCCTAATTTGCTGCAGAAAATATAGATTACGTTATATTCAACCAGCACAACTTTGTCTTCAGTCGCCATTTGTAACTGCAGTGTAACATCTAAGTAATGCATAGTGCATGAGAGAAATTAATAGGTAACTCTTTGTTGAACCAGCCCTAAATTATGATTTTGAATATATATTTTCTTTGTTAACAGGGGCAAAATGCTGTTGCGTGTTCAATTCGGGGAAGAGCAGAAATACGTGAAGGTGTCTGAGCTGACATTCGATGCTTTCTTGAAAGAAGGTGGGTAACTTACCTTAGGTTAAAGCTATAGCCTATATATCACGCAATGACAAAATAATACAGCTTTAACCAATTATGTCATAATATCTAGTTAGGTCATTAATTAATTGTGTTGTGCTTTATATTTTCATTTGCATATAATTGGCTGCAGATATTTGTCTTGCTTCATTTAGGGAATACATGAGGCAAACTTAAATATGAACTTGGTTACTTGTGAGAAGGGAATGCATGGTTTTTTATTATAATTTTTTTAAACAGTGTGTCTAAAATTCAACTTACCAGAAAGCAGGCAGCCAGACATTAAGGTGTATGACCAGTCAGACACAGAAGTTGACACAGAGGTTTTTGAAGAAATAGTGAAGGAGTCACCTGGAACTCTGAGAATCATGCTGGGCAATGGAGGACTTGGTATTCATCCAGACAATTCACAAATTAGTTTATTTAGTTTAAAGGCTGAAATGAGAACATTTATTGTCTTAAAATACCGATAACATTTTCTTGTAATATGTTTCTATATTTTGTACCAATTTCATAATGAACAGGTGCCTCTCAATCATCATCATGCTCGGGTACATCAGATGACACCGTCATCCTGAATTTCACAATGTGTGACCCTGTTGAAGAAGAAGCTGCTGCAGAAGGAAGCCAGCCTAAAAGGCCATGCCACATAAACTATGAGGCAAAAGCGGTAAGTGGTGGAAATCGCTAAGTCAAAGTTGCTTATATTGTTAAGTCCAATCTGAATGTTGTTTCACCATGGGAAGTGTTCTTTAGATAACAATTTTTTCCATCATTATTACATATGGTTTTTCAATAACGGAAAGCACATTTTATTCCATCTATAGTTGATTGAAAAAATCTTAACATCAAAGCCTGGTGGTGAACACATTATGCATGAGTATGGAAAAACCAAATCCCTGACCGATGCCACCAGGAGACAGATGATAAACATACTTGCTGCTGAGATGACAGAAACACATGGGTAAGCATTAAGCATATAGCTGGGCTGTAAATAAACATTAATATTATTTTACAAATATTAATTATGTAAATTGTGTTGTGCAATGTAATTTGAGTGTAATGTTAACTTTGAATTCATATGCTAGGACACCCCCCCCCCAAAAGTGTCAGAGTGATGTATGCACAGGGGATAGTAGCTTTGTTTCCCTATCTAGAACCCTAGGACCCATACTCACAACATGGATATGTAAGTTAATGGGTTATTGCTAAATTATGCACATATTCACTCTTTGAAATGTTAATAGTACTCCTTTATAATTTATTTATAATTACTTAGGAACATTACTACGATCCAGAGAGTGGTTCAGGATACCTTGCATGGAGATTGAAGACAATACAAAGAAAAACAGCAGAGGAAAGGGGTGCCTCAGTCAGCAAATCTCCTAAAGGTATGTTTACTGATCAGTGACGTGATTATATTGGTGACCTGTGAATTGTACAGAAATGAGTTTTTAACATTTTATTTTGTCTTAAGTTGGTGGGCCAGGTCGTGTTCGTCAGCCCTTCACCTTTGACAGAGAGCCATCTGATGAGGATGTGGAAGCAGCTATTGCCGTTTTGAGACACTTTGCTGATGAAAAGACTGTCCGTGAGAAGATGAAAATGACCTTCATATATCGGCAAGCAATGGTCAACGATGAAGCCAAAACATCAGATGTCTTCTCGGTCTTCCCACGATTTCTGGACACACCAGGACTGGTATGACATCTTAATTCACAACATCACCAAAATATCCAATGTAGCATTAGGTATCACTCATCACCTCTGTGTGTTACATTGCAGATAGAACAAGATTTCAGATTTCTGTTTGGTGAGGACACATCCAACAAATTCTTGGAGAAGTGGCCAACCACTTTTAAAGCAAAAGTAATAAAGGAGAGCCATGGACTTGTACCCACCACAGAACTCTTGGATTTGATTTGCAATGCTAAGTCAGCTGCTGAAGTTGAGAATGGTATGAATGGAACTGTTTTACTTGTTATTGTGGGTTATGTAGGTGTGTAGTGTACATTTTTGTAATGGTGCAAGTTTGTCATTTTGAATGCTATGCTATGGCATAATGTTAACCAGGTTTTTATTTACTTATTTGTAGGCTGGGACAGTGACATGTCGGCCATCTTGCTGCTGCTACATCTGCTGCCACCATCTGCACAAGGTAGAAAGAGGCCGGGAAAGCTTTCTGCATATCAAGCTGTAGATCAGCTCATCAGATTTCAAAAGGTATGCCTAAAGGGTTAGTTCACTTATAATTTTTATTTATTTTTTTGCTAATAATTAACTAACCCCCATGTCATCCAAGAGGTCCATGTCTTTCTTTCTTCAGTCAAAAATAAATGTATGACTTTGAGGAAAACATTCCAGGATTTTTCTCCATATAATGAACTTCAATGGTGACCAACGGTTTGAGGGTTCAAATGAGGGTTCAAAGTCTGTCTCAATGTTGCTTCAAATTCTCGATATGATCCCAGCAGAGAAATAAGGTTCTTATCTAAATAAAAATACCACAATTGAATGTGTTGTAGAATCTCAAGATGCGCCACGCAATACGTCATGATGTCGGAAAGGTCAAATTTTGGTTAAAAAGTATATTATTTTTAATTATAAGCCGATCGTTTCTCTATATAAGACCCTTATTTCTCTGCAGGGATTGTCGAGTCTTTGAAGCTACATTGAGACAGACTTTGAACCCTCAAACCGTCTTGGATGACACAGGGGTGAATAATTATCAGCAAAAACATTTTTCAAAGTGAATGAATTCTTTAACAGTTGTTTAAAATATATCTTCCATCACCTCAATCTTGTGGACAGTTTGTAGTGATCTGATCTATTGTCAGAAGTTAGTCACCAAAACAATTCTGTTGAATGTATTTTGTTGTAGGTTGGAACCAGTGTGCAGCAGCATCTAGACAACATCACCCAAAGCAGTCAGCCCTACCTTCTCGCCCAGGGATCCACACAGAGCACCATTCACTCCTACTTCATTGTGGTTGACAAGCATGCACTTCCATGCAAGGCAACAGGTTCAGTTGGAGCTTTTGACGAACTCTTTAAAGCCCATTACGTCTTTGGTACGTCATACAGTTCTTCCCTGAGCAGCTTTTTCACATTTGTGCAAACAACCATCTATAACATCGACATGGGGGAAACAAAGGAGACCCCTAGAGTTGCAGAATTGCGGGCAAGGATGGTGCGTTAGTTGAGATAGAGCTATGAAGTGTTTTCTTTGCAAAAGTGACCATGGAAGTCCAAACAACCTTGTTAAGCACTTTAAGGTAATTCATGGGCTATGTAAAGGCAGGACTCTTTTTTTTGAAGTGTGGACAAGAAGGATGCTCACGTTCTTTTGGTAGTTTTTCTGGTTTAAGAAAACATCTTAATAAGTGCCATGGAAGCAGTTTAGTTGATTCTGTAGAATATGATCTTTCATATCCTCAAAGTACCGTCAATACAAGTAATGTTTCTCATGTTGAAGAGTCGACTGAATATTTAGAGGCTGAGTCACAGTTATCTTCCCCATACATTGTAAATAGTTGTTCAGCTGTAATTTCTGATCTAAAGGCAGCAGGTGTTGGTCAAAGTACACTGAATTCTGTAGTGATTTCCATGGAAGAGATTGTTCAAGATATCCATCAGCATGCTAAAGAGACAGTGATAAAGCATGTATTTAGTAATGAAAGAGAAACGGAAATGTGCAAAAAAGTTGAGGCGTGTTTTGAGGGGTTAGACAATCCTTTCACAATTCTAAATTCGGAATACAAGCGATCAAAATTTATGACTGACAAGTGGGAAATAGTAGAACCAGTTGAATGTGTGATTGGTTCAAGATTTGACACAAGACGAAATAAAAAGACTGGAACATATGATCAGGTAGTAGTTCAAGATAAATTCATGTATATTCCAATTTTATCTACACTGCAGTCAATATTTAAAAGTCAGTATGTTGCAGAAATGTTGCAAAGCTCAGCTACCAGCGACTCTAGACTGAGAGATATTTGTGATGGATCTTTTTTTAAAAGTCACCCCCTGTTCTCAACTGAGAAGCAGACAATACAGATCCAGATGTTCTATGATGACTTTGAGGTCGCCAACCCTCTGGGTCCTAAGCGAGGTATTCATAAATTGGGTGGAGTATATTTTACTTTAAGAAACTTCTCTCCAAAATGGAATTCTTTCTTGGCTAACATACACCTGTGCGCCTTATTTCATACTCAAGATGTTAAACGGTATGGTTTTAATAAAATTTTTGCTCCCATTGTTCGAGACATTAAACTGTTAGAGAGTGATGGTATTGAGATTCCATTATTCAATGGATGTGTTCGTGGCACTGTAGTACAGGTTACAGGTGATAATTTGGGTTTGCATAGTTTGTTTGGTCTGGTGGAGTCTTTCAGTGCAAGGTACTGTTGCAGGTTCTGTTTAGCAGAAAAGGAGGACTTTCAGACAGAATTCTCTGAAGATTCTTCCAAAGTAGTTTTGCGCACCAAAGATATACACACTGCTCACTGTCAAGAAATGGCCTGTAATCCATCCCTTCCATATGTTTTTGGTGTGAAAAGGTCATGCATATTAAATTCATTGGAGTATTTTCACACGACAGAGAATTTCTCAGTTGATGTGATGCATGATGTGTTAGAAGGGGTGGGCCAGTACGAATTGAAGTTATTATTTCTGTATTTGAAGGAAAAACATGTTACATCAGCAGAAATAAATTCAAGAATACAAAGTTTTGATTACGGTTTCATGGAGAGAAACAACAGGCCTGTAGCTGTTAATTTAGGTGAAGGATCTAATGATCTGGGACTGAATGCAGTTCAGTCCTGGTGCTTACTTCGGAATGTTCCTCTTATCTTTGGAGATTTAGTAACTTCTATTGACCAACACTGGGGCCTGCTTCTTTTACTGCTTCAAATAATAAACATTATATTCTCGCCCATATTGTTATCTCAAGGTTTATGTGTATATTTAAAACATTTAATTGTGGATCACCACACACTGTTTAAGAAGTTGTATCCTCAGAAAAAACTTTTACCAAAGCACCATTTTCTTATCCACTATCCCCGCTGCATCCAGAAAATTGGGCCTGTCCTGCATAGTTGGTGTATGAGGTATGAGGGCAAGCATAATTTTTTCAAAAAACAGCTTAAATCATTTAAAAATATTACTAAAACA
This sequence comes from Carassius carassius, assembly GCF_963082965.1. Lineage (NCBI taxonomy): Eukaryota > Metazoa > Chordata > Actinopteri > Cypriniformes > Cyprinidae > Carassius > Carassius carassius. The sequence goes on along the minus strand of NC_081787.1, from coordinate 8,841,679 downwards.
CTGGCAAAAAAGCATCAGAATTATATGGCATATAGTTGGCGAAGTTCAACAACTTTTAGTCGGTTAGACATTGGTCCAGGAAAAATGGTGTCTTTAAATATGGTAAAAGGAGGTTCTGAAATTGCTATGGCAATGCAAGTGCCCAGTAGCATTCAGGTTATGAAGGTTAATTGGGCTAAACATAATGGGTTTGTTTATCGCCCAAACTTGGTTATCTGTGGCAAAGTTGAATCTGAAGTGCCCGTGTTTTATCAGATTGAGTCAGTTCTGATAATGTGTGAAAAACTGTTGCTACTCACAGTGCCTTTAGGTACAGTTACTTTTCAAGAACATTTCCATGCATATGAGGTGATCAGAGCAAAGCAGGATTTTGTTTTTTTTCATGTCGACAACCTGCATTACCCTAGGCCTTTTGACATACAAATGTCATATGGAGGGAATGACACAACTCTCCTTGTCGTGCCATATTGCTTTCTCTGGTAAACATTTTGTGATGTTATACATATTTCTGTCAGAGACAAGGCAATGGGTTTGCAATGTAAATTCAATGACATTGAAATGCTTTATTTTTTCACAATAAATTGTGAGTCCTGTGATCTACTGTTGTTGTGCTTTGTGTTTTTATTGGGATAGTAGTTGATATATATATATATAATTCATTAACACTGCATCTTATGATTTATATATATTTTTAAACACTGTAGTGAAATGAAAAGTAAATATTACACTTAGAAAGTGTCATTTTTAAAAAAGTAAAAATGTAGATAAATAACTCTATACTGTGTAATTATATTACTCTTAACAGTGTGATTAAACTACAGTGTTAAATAATTTTACACATTTCATTGTTATTTTTTACACAATATTGAGTAGAATTAACTCTAAAAATTTGACACTGACCAAAGAGTAAATTTTACACTGATTTTGAGTGGGACCAAATGTTATCTGAAACGGAGTCAAATTCAACTCTTTAGGAGTTAAATTAACACTTCTGTTTTTACTGTGTACCCACAGGAGATGGAACTACAGCAGGCTCTCTGTGCTCCAAATTATGATAGACACATATTGCAAATTAAATTACCCTGGAGCAAGAGAAGCCAAACATACAACAGCATTCTGTTTATCAGGGTCATGACAAGGTGCAATAAAACACATCTGTAGTGTTCTCTATCTTTTTGTCTGTCTCCAGCCTACACAGAAATGCACATACAATTTGAGCATAGTGCCTGAGGACTTGATCTTCACAGCAGTGCTTTCCCATGCAGCTGCTAGTTGTGATTGTGATTTGTGAATGTGTGTTTCTGTTGAGAGCAGCATCGAAGTTTCTTTTATCAAGAAAATTAAGAAATCACCAAATTGTAGACATATTTTGATTTTTATTCATCTTAAATATGAATGTTTTTCATTGGTATTATTTAATCATGTTCTAATTGTGTATTAAGTATTTTATCCATGCATCATCATCTGTTTATTTTTTTATAAACCTTTTTTTACTCTTATTGCCATTATTTTTAAATTGAAAATTAGTTTTTAATTTTTTAGAGATAAAAGTAATAATAATATTAATAAAAGTAAAAACTAATAAATAAAAGTAGTTTCCTCCCAATATATCTTCAGTGTGCATCTGCAGTTTCTATATACTAAATTTTAAGGAGTAATGATTGGGCCAGAGACAGGAGAAAGTATTATAACAGTAGAAATCAGATTGATATGAAATCATAATGTAGATTAAGCAAAATGTCCAGTGCTTTGCTTTCCTAACATCCAATTAATGGACTTGATTATTTGTTGTAGTGAAATGTGTTAATGTGGTTTAAGATAAAAAAATAAAATAAAAGCATTATTTTCCACATAATGTACAGTCGTGGCCAAATGTTTTGAGAATTACATAAATATTAGTTTTCAAAAAGTTTGCTTCAGTTTGCTTTGTTTCAGTTGTTTCTGTGATGTACTGAAATATAATTGAAATATAATACAAGCACTTCAAACGTTTCAAAGGCTTTTATCGACAATTACATGACATTTATGCAAAGAGTCAGTATTTGCAGTGTTGGCCCTTCTTTTTCAGGACCTCTGCAATTTGACTGGGCATGCTCTCAATCAACTTCTGGGCCAAATCCTGACTGATAGCAACCCATTCTTTCATAATCACTTCTTGGAGTTGGTCAGAATTAGTGGGTTTTTGTTTGTCCACCCGCCTCTTGAGGATTGACCACAAGTTCTCAATGGGATTAAGATCTGGGGAGTTTCCAGGCCATGGACCCAAAATTTCAACATTCTGGTCCCCGAGCCACTTAGTTATCACTTTTGCCTTATGGCACGGCGCGTCCATCGTGCTGGAAAATGCATTGTTCTTCACCAAACTGCTGTTGGATTGTTGGAAGAAGTTGCTGTTGGAGGGTGTTTTGATACCATTCTTTATTCATGGCTGTGTTTTTGGGCAGAATTGTGAGTGAGCCCACTCCCTTGGATGAGAAGCAACCCCACACATGAATGGTGTCAGGATGCTTTACTGTTGGCATAACACAGGACTGATGGTAGCGCTCACCTTTTCTTCTCCGGACAAGCCTTTTTCCAGATACCCCAAACAATCGGAAAGGGGCTTCATCGGAGAATATGACTTTGCCCCAGTCCTCAGAAGTCCATTCACTATACTTTCTGCAGAAGATCAATCTGTCCCTGATGTTTTTTTTGGAGAGAAGTGGCTTCTTTGCTGCCCTTCTTGACACCAGGCCATCTTCCAAAAGTCTTCGTCTCACTGTGCGTGCAGATGCGCTCACACCTGCCTGCTGCCATTCCTGAGCAAGCTCTGCTCTGGTGGCACTCCGATCCCGCAGCTGAATCCTCTTTAGGAGACGATCCTGGCGCTTGCTGGACTTTCTTGGACGCCCTGAAGCCTTCTTTACAAGAATTGAACCTCTTTCCTTGAAGTTCTTGATGATCCTATAAATTGTTGATTTAGGTGCAATCTTAGTAGCCACAATAGCCTTGCCTGTATAGCCATTTTTATGCAATGCAATGATGGCTGCACGCGTTTCTTTGCAGGTCACCATGGTTAACAATGGAAGAACAATGATTTCAAGCATCACCCTCCTTTTAACATGTTAAGTCTGCCATTCTAACCCAATCAGTCTGACATAATGATCTCCAGCCTTGTGCTCGTCAACATTCTCACCTGAGTTAAGACGATTACTGAAATGATCTCAGCAGGTCCTTTAATGACAGCAATGAAATGCAGTGGAAAGGTTTTTTGGGGATTAAGTTAATTTTCATGGCAAAGAAGGACTATGCAATTCATCTGATCACTCTTCATAACATTCTGGAGTATATGCAAATTGCTATTTTAAAAACTTAAGCAGCAACTTTTCCAATTTCCAATATTTATGTAATTCTCAAAAATTTTGGCCACGACTGTACATTATTGTTTCTCCTCTATGCCCCGCCTTCTGAAATGCGAAAATTTTTACAAGGCTCATCACTCTGAAAAGCAAGGTATGCTCTTATTGGCCAGCTATCAAGTGCATTGTGATTGGCCACATGTTTCAAGATGCAAATTATATACGCCACTAAGACACATCTCTGTGCCTCACCATAACACTGAAGATGCAGTGTGACACCAAAATAATGGAAACCACAGCTTTTGATGGCCTGTTTTGTTTTTGCCAAACAAAAGATTGCACACAAGGGGGTTTCATTTTTTCTGTTTTTTTTTTTTTGTACTTTATTATCATTACATTCTATCTACTCTCTTTTGGGCCATAGGACACATCATGCCTTTTCACTCACTTTATTTCCACTCTCCGGGATGCTCTGCAACCAGCAGACACATGGATTTTGCTAACAGGCTCAGCGGTAGCTATCAATTCGACACCAGGATTAATAATGTGCCCATCAACAAATGAGAAGCCCACTGTGAAAGGCGCCACATGTGGTTGCATGAGTGGGGCTGCTTTGAAGTCGACAAACTGTTTGCTCTCCCCCTCAAAACGCTCATGTGTCCACCCCTGCAGATGTTCACATAACACACAGCAGTGACCTCTGAACATCCTCATCTTAAGTTTGCATGTGAAGGAATTTCATCAAATTTCTGGAATTCATGAGTCATTCACAGAGCATTTTGCAAAGGTGCCAATTTGGAAAAAATAACTTGAGGCATCCCCTGTCTATACAATTTTTGTAATTGTTGTCCGGGGGTGGGACAGCTGAAGCATAAATTAGTGCTTCCATTGATCTTCCCCATGATATGGGCTTATTTTGTAAGACTGATGAAATCTTCCTTCACATTGGTCAGAGTAAATGCCAAGCTGCTGCTGTAGCAATGCCAAGCTCTACGAAACCCTTATACTCAGTAATCTCACTCTCTTGGTCTGGGTACTGTGCCTAATTCCCTGCCAAGGGACTGCCCTTCTGTTCGTCTTTGGCACCAAGTTCTCTCACCATGTCCACCATATGTCAAGTGTTACCCTGGGGTGCTGTTCAGTGGCATCCTAGAGAGGCTGTCAGAAAACTCAGACAAGTGATTATAACCTCTTTCCTCTTTTGATTTTGTCCTTGATGCTTTTAAAATATACAGTATATACAGATATGTTTATCATAATCTTTGGTCTGGGGCACAGGTGGATGGCACTAGTCAAAAACATTGAAGAAACTTTGTGAGCAATGTATAGAAAGCATATGGATCAGGTGGCAATGTACGCAACCAAATTCAAATAATCTGTGAACATTTGAATAACCAGGACATCTAGAGACACAAATCAGATTATTTCTATTAGAGAGTGAAGCATTAATCTGGATGTGCCTTGGAGGACATGTAAAACCCATCTTCCCATGGTCTCCCTCTGCATCTGTGGTGGGGAAACCCAGAGGGCTAAGGATCATGGAAATGCTTTGAGAAGAAATTGAAAGAGGATTCCCACCAGACATGATGCTCTGGTCGGTTCACCAAGCTCATTTCCATTCAGTTGAAAACCATTTCAGTATAATCTCACTTGGAATAGGTAAGGAAATAAGAAATTATTGTAGTATCAATAATGTTTCCAAAAGTGGAGGTCTCACAAAGTACTGAACTCTGCTGTTTTATTGCATAGATATTGGAAACATCACTTACATAGTTCTCAGATGTTCCTATGCAACATTAAATTTCCCTGGTTAAATATTCTGTTAAATGTTTGAACTATATTGGTTGTAATTCACATTATGTTACATAATGTGACATTGTCAGTTGAGATCTTGGTTGTGTTACATTTTGTTGTTCAGTCAGCATGCCTTACAAACATACTTACATGCATTTGTTACAAAAGATTTCTATTTCAAATAAATGTTGTACTTTTGAAATTTCTATTCATCAAATAATCATGAACAAAAATAATATATATTTTTTCAAATAAATGCAGCCTTGATGAGTGTAACATTTAAAAACATTTACAAAGCTTAATGACCCATCATTGTTGAACGTTAGTGTATATTATTTATTTTATGGTTGTCCAGAATCCTTGATTTTTAATTGATTCTATGTATTCTCCAGTTAATGAGACTTTGAAATTCAAATCTATGAATTTTTACTAAAGGCAATATTATGTTTATTCAGAATGATGGACAGAGAGAAAGAACCAGATTCAGAAAATGGTCTGTGAACAGATGTATGATACAGAGGCCTTAGGTCCTGCCATGTCTCATATATCAACTGCATACCTAACTTTGCCCTTGGCTTCAAATATTCTCAGAATCAGAATTAAAACGGATTAGTGAGTTGATAACAACAAACATGAGCTTACACAAGCAAAACTCAATCACATGCACATGCTCTCATGCTTGCTTTTTATGTTCTTCCTGTAGCATGTAACACCGCTCCAGATAAACGCTCAAGAAGACCCATGTGGGAAATTATTGAATCAAACTGATGCTTTCATTTACAGATTTATATATTTATTTTTGTAATGCTGAAAAGCAGTGACTCATACACTTAGCCATTGCTTCAGTCATGCAAGAGCTACATATCTCCCCTTTCAGAGAGACACACCATTTAACGTTACTGCTCTGGCTGTGAGGGGGTGTAAGTGAGCATGAATAATGTGGGACATTAAAGCACTGGAGATCACCCACTCCCTTCTGCTGACTATTCAAAAGAGACTGTCTGACCACTTAATCCACTGTACCGCATTTGACTTAATAACAGTAATTCAATCACATTGACCCAATATGTTACATATGGATTTTTTTTCTTTCTTCGACTCAAGCAATGAAGTCCTATTTTTTTTGTCAATTTTGAGAGTGCTGTTTGAGAGTCTCTGCTTAATTCTTTCTCAAAAGAATATTTGTGGTTTCTATAACAACATACTCAGTTACATAAAGCACCTTAATACCCTTGCACAGCAGAGAATCTCTTATGGTTGAACTGAATAATAACAGGATGGTAGTGGTTGCCATAGAAACACATGCAGTGTAAGGCAGCAAACATTAGTTGAACTTCAACACAAATTAGTGTGTTCCATGTCTAGCTCAGCTAGTGTCTCCGTAGATTTGAGGGACAAAGATCACAGCAATCAGTTGTTGCAGACGTGTGTTCATGACTTGTATAGGTGACAAAGACATGAATCAATTACAACTGCATCTTCAGATCCCACATGTTAAACGGCATCCTGTTCCTCACACAGGAAAGAGCACAGCCGATGCTGTTTCCATGACAACTCAACCAGGGGATAACAGGTTCTATTTTTTCCCCTCTGTGCTGAATGCCAACCCATTACCGCATGTGGAAAAAAATATGATTTTTTTTTTCTTGTTGTCTGGAGATAGCCTTGAGAGGAACAAAATGAAAATGAAGCTTTGAGAGGTGTGTCCTATGTCAGCTCTACAGAGAAGAGACTTCATATCACATGTCAAATGCAGATGCCATCTGCAACTTTCAGACAGTGTTTTGTGAAACCGTCTCCCAACTGAATTATGGGTCAGAGACACACATATCACACCAACTTATCAAGTTTTATGGAGGGAATCTGGTGAGATATCCAGCTTTCCTATATCTCAAATACTGACAGTTCATTTTAACCAGGCCACAGGTCTGTAGATTTATGTAAAGGATAATATACAGTGAGTTTATTCAGCTTTTTTTATACCAAAAAAATACATACGTATGCAATATTATGTTACTTTATATTATCTTCTGTTAAAAAATAAAAATAAAAAACCTTAGCAATGGTTCTGAGGCTATTTTTACTACAAATGCTAAATGGGACACAAGTTGGCGTCAGTTGCATTTGTATAAAAACAACACTTTCACATTTCTGTCTACTGACATTTTCTTTTTCTCTGTATTTTATTATATATTTTATCTTTATTTTATTGTTATTTATAAATTTTGTCTATGCTCTTTATTATTAGTGTTTTTATTACCTTAAAATATATCTCTGTCTGCATTATGTTTGTACTTTCTGTACTGGAAGCTCCTGACACCAAGACGAATTCCTAAAGCTCTTTCTGATTCTAATTATGAAATAAATACAGACTCCACAGTGTGATAAGAGAGACATGATAAAAGAGCAAGATACAGTCAAAACCTATTCTCTGTTTCAGTTATGCCAGGCAGTCATGCATGATTTTAGCCCCGATTTTAAATTGCTGACAGTTTTGTAGAAGTTACAGACAAATGCCTAAAATCAGAGGCAAATTAGTATGTGACAAATTGCTCAGTGCTTGTTATCAAAGATGCATTCTGAGAGAAGCGCCACAAATCTACTGTCTCACATGCAATCTAACATTATTTCTTATATCACTTCTCAAATGTGTTTGGTTGTGAAAAGTAGTTTGTAGACCAGATGGAGTTGTGGGTGATTCTCCCTTATGAAAAGTTGTTTAATTAAAAGTGTAATGTGTGACCCAGACACACCCCCCACCCCCCCTGATCCATAGTGTACACACAACAGAAGCTAGGTGGCACATGGCTGGCCGCTGCTCCGGGTGTGTGTTCACAGGGATTGTGTGTGTGTGTGTGTGTTCACTACTGTGTGTGTGCACTTTGATGGGTAAAATGCAGAGCAAATATTCTAAGTATGGGTCACCAATAAAAAAGGTAAAAAGGTACTGTTGCACTCGAATAGGATGCATCTGACCTCTGGATGTATTCCAGTGTATTGAGTATTGAGTATTCCAGGCCATGTAATAAGTGATTTTAAAACATGAAATTTCAACTATCATCTTTGCAGGTTTTATTTATTTATTTATTTATTTATTATTTCATTTAGTTTTTTGTCCTTGAATACTTCAATCTGAAATGTTTAAAAAACTAGAATACAGTTTCACCTGCTTAATCACATCTGCACTGGAGAAACTGAAATATTGTAGTGAATGAATACAAATGATTTTGTAATGAGACTTTGGCCACTGACCCTGATATCCTGAAGTTCTTCTCCCTCGACTGGGTGACATATGCAAAATGTAGTCCGAGGGCAAAACTGTAAATGTAAATTAAATCTGATAGACTGCCTTTGCAAGGATAGGCCTACATTTCTCGTTTACCATTCTAGATGGAGAGACGGAGGTCATGTTACATCACCATATACATACTGGTTAATATGAAGTGATTTCTTCATCATTTTGTGTTTTGAAAGGTAATAGAAGTTCATCCTTATGAGTATGTTTTTTGCCAAAGCTTGTAATATAAATTATGCAGTGAATTGGTGCATTATTTAAAGCACAATCACATTTTTGAATTTGGGATTATTAGGATTACTGCAGCAAATTTTCTTGCCCCAATTTGTCCCACATAATTCCACTTATAATGTGTATGTTTTCATGAAATTGTAATCGTGTTCTAATAGCCCACTTTCTGGCTCCTCTGAAAACCCCAGGAAATAGCTTTGGGGCTTCATTATAAGAATGGCAGGATGAAAGGTGACACTGTATGAGGTATTGAGGTCTCCACTGAACTGGCATACTCAGGGCAGTTATGTTGTTCCTCCTGTTGTCGTCTAGCTGCGATGTGCTTGAGTTTATCAATGGCAGCTTTGATTGAGTTGCAAAAGGAAGCAGGTGAAGAACAGATGGCCATCTTAGACATGGCAATGGGTTTTGAAGTTTAGCCCACCAATCCCCTGTCTTATCATTGACCTAATGACTGGAGATAATCAAAGTGTCAGTTCTCTTACGAGAGCTCTCTCGTACTGCGTCTTAGCTAAGACGCTACGGGAAAAGTCTCTTTTCACGAAATACTGAAGCAAAAAACTATCCTTAATTTTGTATTTTTGTAAAGCGCATTTGCAGCAGTACATAGCCATAGGCGAGACGGCTCATTCACTCATTGGCTTGTTCTGCGGCAACTGCACAGCTTATCGAGCGCGGGCTGATGCAACATCAGACCAATAAGGGCGCTTCGCGCCCTTCTTGCCACTTCCCGCCGAAATGGGTGTGGCCCAACCTATAAAAGGAGCTCGAAAAGGCTGACTCACCTGATTTTTCATCTCTTCAGCGAAGCTCACGCATCGCTGGATCACGGAGGAAGCAAGCGCTGTCTGAGAGGCATATCAGCGGGACGAGCCATTCTGAAGCTGCTGGCCTTCGCTGCCTTCCACTGCCGTTCCTGCTGCGCTGTCCGGCGCCTATATCCTTTCAATTCTGTTATATCCACTGTTCTTTATGTGTGTGTGTGTTTGCCCTGCGACACGCACTCGTAAAAGAGCTTGCGTCTTTTTTAAGATGCCTTCCTGCGGCTCGTCAGAGCCCCACTCAGCGAGGGAGACCGGTACGTCATCTGTGTCTCCTGCCTGGGTGAAGATCATGCAGCGCTCGCGCTCGCTGACGGCGGATGCCCCCACTGCGAGCTGTTGCCATGGTGACTCTGAGGACTCACCTGGCCTTTTTCTCTGAGCCTGCATTCTCCGCTGCGCTGAGGCGCCGTAAAAGCATCGCTTCCAGCGGATTCCGGAACCGTCTTCAGCTCAACCGAGCTCGCCGGTTCGCCCTGCTTCACCGGCCCCCCCTGCATCGCTTCCCGGTGGGCAGCGCCCGCTGTTTGCCGGCGCGTCGTCCGAGGAAGTCGATCTCAGGGCCGCGTCGGGGGAAGAGGACACGCGCTCTCTGCTAGCTTCGGGCAGTGAGGGCTGGGCGAGCTACGAGGATCTCGCGCCTTCTGCTCAGAAGCCCAGCAGACGAGCTGACATCGAGAAGGAGCCGGGGCGAATGCTCGTGTTGGCCGCGATGAGTCTCGGCCGCGAGTGGTTTGCACCAGCGCCCCCCCTCTCGTTCCCGGCTGGATGGTATTTCCCTTTCGGATGAGCGTACTTCTCAAAGCCCGCCTCATTTCCTCCTGAGCTTCACGAAGAGGTGGCGAAGGCTTGGAACGCTCCATATTCAGCGCGAACTCGTTCGTCTGTCTCACTAGCATTCTCCACACTGATGATGCTAAAAACAGGAACTACCACTCACTTCCGCCGGTGGAACAGGCGATAGCGACGTACCTTTGTCCGCCCTCTGCTGGACGGCGGCAAAAGCGGTGTTGCCATCTAAAGCCTGCTGTGTGACGCTGCGTCGGCACTACTAACGATGGCTGCTTCATCGAAGCGCAGGTGTACGAGTTCCGCTGTGGCCGAGCTCTCACCCAAGCGTGCCACTGTTTCAGTTCCAGGAATTGTGACTGTCTCAGCGTTTTCTGCAATGCGCAAGCCTGCACAGTTGCCCGCTTGCCTGCACCCAAAAGCCGTTATCACAACAGCTTCAGCAACGCAGCTCGAGACCCCCGTTCTCGCTCTACCGGCCGTCGCCCCGCGCCGCGGGGACCGCGGCAGAGGATTACGGTGAGGCCGGGAGCCCCGAATCCATCATAGGAAAGCTGCATGACGCTGCATCGGCACTACACACGATGGCTGCTTCATCGAAGCGCCGGTGTACGAGTTCCGCTGTGGCCGGGCTCTCACCTAAGCGCGCCGCTGTTTCAGTTCCAGAGATTGTGACTGTTTCAGCAATGCGCAAGCCTGCACTGAGGAGCCCACTCCTCAGTGCCCATCTCCACATGTAAGCACGGCCCTGCACACAGGGCCTGCGCCCATATAAGCGACTCAAGTTGATCGCGCACACTGCATAGTAAGCGTGCCCACCCCTCAGTGCCCACAATTACTATGTCACACGCGTCATGTGGTTTCTGTAAAAACAAAACCCATGCATGATCGTCCGGCCACGGCCGATGGTGCTATAAATGCAGTGACGATGCCCACTCCTCAGTGCCCATCTCCACATGTAAGCACAGCCCTGCACACAGGGCTCGCGCACATAAGATCGACACAGATCGGTCGAGCATGCCGCATAGTAAACGTGCCCACTCCCCAGTGCCCACATACACTATGTCACATACGGCGCATGGCTTCTGTAAAAACGAGGCCCGTGCACGTACGCTCTGCACAGGCAGACAGCGAGTTGAAAGTGGTAAATGTGCACATATGAAGCCCACAGTTACTCGCAGACATATCGAGTCCCACGGGACCTGCTCAGCCTTCCCCCAGTCGGTTAAGCGCCGGGACGGGGTCGAGGAGGAGCGATCTGCCCGCTGTGATCAGCGCGCTCCCCGCCTCAAATGCGCAGTGCACCCGAGCGCCGCCGTTGCCCGGTCAACAGAGCGCACTTCGCATCCAGCCCTTAGTCATTCATGCAGATGCATGGTCAGCGCTTCGAGGGGTTTCGGATTGGGTGCTAGGCATTATAAAGAGAGGCTACTCGCTACAGATTTTTCGATGCCCTCCGCGCTTTTCAGCGCGCGTCGAAACTACGGTCAAAACAGAAGTAGCACACATACTTCGGGCCGAAATATCAAAACTGTTGAGCAAAGGGGCTGTAGAGCCTGTGTCTCAAGCTCAAAGCGGGGGGGGGGGGGGGGGGGGGGCTGTACAGCAGATACTTTCTTGTGCCCAAGAGAGACGGGGGTCTCAGGCCCATACTGGATCTAAGACAGCTGAACAAGGCATTGATGAAACGCAGTTTCAAAATGCTTACGACCAGGAAACTCCTCGCGCAGATTCGCAGAGGGGACTGGTTCATGTCAATAGATCTGAAGGACGCGTATTTTCAAATACAGATAGCGTCAAACCACAGGCGATATTTGAGATTCGCCTTCGAGGGCCAGGCATACCAGTTTACAGTCCTGCCATTCGGCTTGTCCGTAGCTCCTCGTACGTTTATGAGGTGCATGGATGCAGCGCTCGCTCCTCTCAGACTCAGAGGCATATGAGTGCTGAATTATTTGGACGACTGGCTGGTTCTGGCCCGATCACGAGCGGAGCTCGCCTCCTGGTTTGCGCTCAGCGCAACGTGCGCTCGCTGAGAGCAGTGCATGTGCCTGGACTGCAGAATCTGGGTCCAGACAGGCTGTCCAGAGGCAATGTTCCTACAGGCGAATGGTCTCTACACCCGCAAACAGTCCGGCTGTTGTGGGAGAGATTTGGCATGGCGGAGGTGGACCTCTTTGCGTCCCACGAAAACGCTCACTGCCCCACGTTCTTTTCCAAGAACGAAAGTGCGCTGTCACGGAGATGGCAGTGCTGCCCGCTTTATGCGTTCCCTCCCGTCTCCCTCCTTCCGCAGGTGATGGAACGGGTGAGAGAAACGAGATGTTCAATACTGCTTGTAGCACCTCTTTGGAAGAACCAACCATGGTTCCCAGATTTGATGCAGTTAGCAGATGTCGCCCCGTGGCCGGTACCGTTGAGGATGGACCTCCTCTCGCAGGCCAGGGGCTCGATTTGGCACCCTCAACCGGAGTTGTGGTCCCTCCATGTTTGGGCGCTCAACGGTTACCCACTGATCTCGCAGTGGGAGTGCTAAATACCATCACTCAGGCTAGAGCTCCGTCGACATGACGTCTGTATGCCTCGAAGTGGTCGGTGTTCTCCAGCTGGTGCACAGCTCAAGGTTATTCACCCCTTATTGGTCTGATGTTGCATCAGCCCGCGCTCGATAGGCTGTGCAGTTGCCGCAGAACAAGCCAATGAGCGAATGAGCCGTCTTGCCTATGGCTGTGTACTGCTGAAAATTCGCTTTACAAAAATACAAAATTAAGGATAATTTTTTGCTTCAGTATTTCGTGAAAAGAGACTTTTCCCGTAGCGTCTTAGCTAAGAAGTTAAATATGGATTTAACCAGCTATATCCCTCCTTTTGTTTGCGTATCAGATGACACCTTATTCTTAGCAATGCATCTCAGAAGGTCTTTGAGGATGTGTTAAAAGTCATATGAAAAGTATAAAATTTGTGCTTCCAAATGTATATAAACGTTTTGTCTTTATTAACATAATAAAATAATGTTGTTATTGCTACATGCTACTATGTGTCAAAATAAATTCAAGATGGTGCAACATAAATAAAAAATTACTGAGTGCAACCTTACCGTACTATTATTGGTTAAATATAAATATGAGCAGGGCGCAATGTTTGGAAACCCAGTATAGAGGAACAAAAACAGATCAGGCGGTCTTTTAACAGAAGCCTTTGGATCCCATGTCTCATCTCATCTCATCTCATCAATTTATTTTCCATCAAGAATCTTTTGAAATTCAGGGAACATATTTGAAGTGTGCCAAGACAAAAAAGTTCACATCATGAAATATTGAATGAGATAAAGAGTGTGTATTACTAAAGTGTCCTCCAAAATCTGTACACACCCTTGTGTAAAAGCACAAAGAGCCTTTAATATTTTGAGACTAAATGTTAGATGAAATGTTAAATGGATGTCTCCAGAAGTGCTGGGCACCACATGGGCTGCAAAGATGGAAGGGGGATTATGTAGGATGAGGAGGGGGAGGCTATCTGTCATTTCGGAATGTGTGACATTCATTAACACCAATACAGAGACGTCACAGCATGATTATTTATGATCAAAACACCTCTCTGTTCCTCTCACTTCCTATCAGCTAGCAGACACATTCAAATCCATCACAACGCAACAAGGAATGAGTGGAAATCATTTCATGAATTATCTATTGGGAAGATTGAAATTCTTGATTGTGTGTTTGATTGAGTCATTTTGTCAGAGATTACTGGAAAAACTTAAAATAATCATGCTAAAATCATTCTTGCAGAGTATATTTTGTCACTTCCTGCTCAGACATATTTCTAGGACGGAGAAGTCATCTGTCAAATGAAATGCTATAATCATTGGTCACTGAAAACCTCAGTCAAAACATAAGACTATTAGTCAGCTTTTATTTAGAAAGGATCCCAAAAAATAAACAAGTTGGCACACATTCATTTACAAAATAGTAGAGAGAGCGGTCCTTAAAATTCCATGGCCTTGTTCAACTAATTTTAAGTATATCATGACAAAACCAAAAGTCTTAACAAATCTCCCAGTCTAGTATGGAAGACTGAGGAGAGGAAGGCGGAAGAAGTAAGAAAGAAAATAAATAAACTGGACAAATAAAAATAAAAACAATTCTCACTTTTAATGACATTTTTGTTTTGTAATCTTGGCTTATTGCAGTATCAAGTGTTAACCATTACATATGTCATGTCTTTTATAGGAAACAGTCATAGTAAATACGATAATGCTAACTATTATCACTATCAAACAAACTGTTCTCTTGTGGTTTCTTAAATACTGAATAATAAGCATTGATGTTTTGGCCTGTAATATGGCATTTCTTTATGAAAATAATAATAATAATAATAATAATAATAAAATAAATAAAATAAAAATGTAAAATATTGACAAATCACTGTGTATACCATCAAACTGTACATTTAGTAACAAAACTTACAGAATGTATTGACTACATTCACATTGATGACAGATTAATATATGACTATATTTATCAATAATTTTGGCACACTTAATTATTTGGCATTTTCAACAGAGCATTTTGTTGATGTGTATGCTTCTATTCATTTCACAGCAAAACATATCCAATAATACAATAGGTACATTTTTAAAAAAACATTTGACTTTTTTGTTATGTTCATATTGTAAACACTTTTTTCTTTTTCTTTTTTTTTTATATAACCGCTACCCTGATTTTCTTGATAAATGAAAAATACAAACAGATTCTTGAAACCAAACAAGTTTATGAAAGTAAGAGAACATAACTGTGGCACCCACTCAAACAGATTTCAAATGTCAAGCATTGCCGGATATTTCATATTAACACCAACATGTTAATGAATATATCAGAAGAGGACTAATAAATTACAAGATAAAGCAACATATTTGGCATTGAAATTTGAAACTAGTAGCTAAGCTCTTAAAAGTATGTTGAGATTATGATTTACAGCTTTAATAAACTGGTATGTAAGCAGGTTTATTTAAAAGCCATTTCTGTGAAAATACATAAAAATACTTTTTCATGGAGATTATTTTTGTTTGTTTTATTATTAAAAAGACATTTCACATCCTGAAGCAGATGATGGTAAAGTGTGTTTGAGCCAAAATAGACATTGGAACGGCATCAGCTATGAAAACAGACAGACTTTATTAACTTCTCTCTTTCCCGCTCAGAGCTTCTATGAGTTTCAAGTTTGTTCGTTACAGGGGGTAGATGTCATCAGCTCAATAAGCGAGTGTCTTTGTGTCAGTCGGCGTATTTCCAATAGAAGAGTGCATCTTTTGTTATAAAGGGCCAAGGAAGGATTATGTCTCTGTGACATCAAATGAGGCCTCCGTCCTCCATTCAGGTGAGAGATTGGGGACAGAGCGACAGGAAAAAGAATATAACGCACTCTATTGAAAACCATTGTGTAAGGCACTCGGCGGGTTCTTATCCATCAGGAGAGGTCAGTAAGACTAACGTTCATTCCCACACCAGGTCTAACAAAGGGCACCGCATGTACTGATTTGGGGAACTCAGGACTCATCACACGTCCATTCTCGCCAGTACTCCCAGTAATAGACACCCTCGCTTTGCTCCTCATAGCATCCGAAAAGGTCACCTGTAACACACGCACATTGACACGAACGGAGAAACAAACATCCACGCACACACACCAAACAGAGAGATGACGGAAAGTTAGAGCGTATTTCACAAACTGGCTTCAAGCTTATTTTTTAAATGTTTAATTGAAAATGCACACGTAAATTTGATGTGGTGGAAAAACAGCAAAAATGAGGAACGAAGTCACGAGCAAACACCATTTAGAAAATCATATCGCAATTAGGAAATGAGGGAGATGGGTATGGAAGCTTGTTTCTGTCATAGAAAATAAAAAAAGGTAATTGCAACTTTTTATCTCACAATTCTGACTTGTTTTCTCACAATTGTGAGTTCATATCTCAATTTTGCAAGTTAAACTTAATACATTTACTTCTTTTCTTGTAATTTCAAGTTCTCACAGTTTGGACTTTACTTTCACTAGGTCTTAACATGTCACAATTATGACTTTTTATATCTCAGTTTATATCTCACAACTCATCAGCCTTTTCATATTTCTTTCCCCTCACAATTGTGAGCTTATATCGTGTCATTTCAATTTAGATTTTACATCTCAAAAAATGATTTCTCTGAATAATTATTTTACATCTTGTATATATCTCAGAATTCTGACTTTTTCCTCAGTTGTAAGTTTACATCTCACAATTCTGTTTTTTTTTTCTTTTCTTTTTTCTTGTAGTAGCTTGTTTTCTTGTAGTAATCTATTCTCACAATTCAGACATTTTGTCCTCTAGGTCTTAACAACTCGCAATTCTGATATTTTTCTTTCAATTCAGAGTTTAAAAAAAATCCGAATTCTGAGATGAATAGTCACAATTACCTTTAAAATAAGTAAATAAATGAATAAATACATTCTGTAGCAAAATTAAGCTTCCATAGAGAAGGGCGATTCAACAACAGTCATACATGACAATGAGGTTGACAGCACAAAATCACACAAGATGTACAAAAAACTTTTCTCTCCAATATATGTGCTGTAGACTGAGAGGAAGTTTTTTTTCACTAGGAAGACCAGTACATACGATCCAGTTTACGTTCCAAACCTCCTCATTCAATAAAACATTCAGGGAATGGGACAAATGGAAGCCAAAAGAAGCGTGCACGGGGACAAACTGGAATGACGGCTGCGTATCCTACCCCCTTAAATTTTTACACTTTCGATCCCATATACGTTGTACCCTTCCTTATAAGTGGCAAAATTCTGTGAATTCTGCGAGGAAGTGGGATTAATATTCTGTGCATTCTTTGCCACCTTCATGCGCTTGGCCTCGGCTCGGGACTTGTAACAGAACTCGACCAAGGCCACCAGCATGGCCAGGCCCAGGCCGCCCACTAGGATGTAGAAGACCCCAGCCACATTGCTCAGGCTAAGAGCACTGGTCTTCTCCTGTAAATGCATACGAGACACAGGTCAGCGGTCAGGGAAAGTACAGGATTTCAATAATAAGCATTCATAATTTATGCATAAATAACAGTATATTTAAGTGGCAATTTTTGTGGATAAAAATGCACAGCTCAGGACAATAATGCTAAAACAATAACTGTACTAAGTAGAATGCGCTGCTGGTTAATGTGCCCTTGAAGCGATGCAATGGGGCCATTTAACAATTCTGCCTGAATGGGATGGATTTACTAAAGCCTTTAACATTTGCTTGAAAGTTGTATACAAAACCAACATTGTGGCTTAAAATCACAGTTCTTACATCCCCGCATGCTAATGGCTGTAGTAAATATTATTTCTTAGTTGAATTCACATTTATAGCAGGCATTAATATGCTATGCTTAGATGTGATATGAATTACGCTTTTGTAAGAAAGCCTACAGGACCATTTAAAGGGATGCTCAAGAGAGGCATCAGGATGGAAGGCATAGCATTAGACACGTGGAAGCAGATGACAGGCATTGTGGGTAGAAGGCAGAAGTTTAACACACAAAAACACACCTACAAAAAGGTCTTCAGGGGATAGATATTCTTTTCTAAATATTAGTGTACTGTACTGTGCACAAAATGACCACACATAAAACACACAACACATAGATACTGAGCTTACTTTTGTGAAAGACTTTTTTGCACTGTGAAATAACTTGGGAATCTATCGATCTGTTATATATATACATTTTTCATCATTTCATTATTTAATTAACAATTTAACCACTTTTTATGAATAATCTAACCTTTAAAAAATGTATTTTGTTGATTTTTATAATTGTATGCAATTGTTTTCATATTTTTGACTTAAATAAAAACTGTTAATTTCAGATAATTTTTAGGTTACCAGAAAAAAATAAAATAAAAGTTTGTCCAATAATAGCAATAAATTGGGGTTCCAAAGTTTTCAAAATGTAAAAACATCTAAACTATATTGATAAATATACCTAGATTGATCAACCTCTAATCTGAGTATTACCTGTGATGGTTACCACCATGAAGTTGAGGCTATACACATTTTTTGTTGTATCATAAAAGTGCAAACATGGCCAAGCATGATGTAACAGGTTTCACAAACTTTACATATAAATATTTCAGTAAGCATGAAAACAAAGTACACCAACACAACACAACAATTAACAAAACACAACCAAACAGCTTAACACACAGTGAAACAAAGACATAT
The DNA here is from genome assembly GCF_963082965.1 of Carassius carassius. NCBI lineage: Eukaryota > Metazoa > Chordata > Actinopteri > Cypriniformes > Cyprinidae > Carassius > Carassius carassius. Next base: position 8,823,166 of record NC_081787.1, on the reverse strand, counting down.
AAGAATCTTGGACACCCTTGTAGATGGTCCTACAATTGACCTGAGAGAAATCATGTTCATTCTTGAACAATTTGAAGGTTTTTTTTTTTTTATGCTGGATATGTCTGAGAACTGCTATTCTAAACTTGGCACAGCTCAGGTCTGCAAGTATTTACATGATCTGTGATTCTCTGATTGAGAAGCTGGAAGGAGACCATTTGTGTTACAGATATTACAAAAAGTGCATATGACTGAAGTGACATGCATTACTTTTTAATTATCAGTGGATGGTACCAGATATTAGTAGCTCTGCAGGCATTAGTCAAATTGTTTTACCAAGGCAACTCATGCTTGTCTGTGCATTATCTGTCTAAAATATTTTTTTATATTATTATTTTTTTAAAGTCATTATTACTTAAATACGGGAAATTCCCACTAATCAAAAATGTGTTTGATCACATAGAACCTGCAGCGACTAACCTTACTTCCAGAGTCCTTGGATCCACATTCACCTTTATCGTACCACCATTTGTTTTTCAGCTTGTCTAAGGTGCCTTGCTCACTGAGTTTCAATACTGCAAGGTTTACTGGCGTTCTTCACGTGGGGAATAACATAAATAACATTATCAATGTTATTTTATGTTATTATTACATCAACTTTCTCTTAGAGTTCACCTTTTCTCTCCTCTTTTCTTTATTGCCATAGCGATTATGACGTTGATGCGCCATTTGGCCTAAGCAAATGCAAGTTTTGCAGAGCCAAATGTGCATTAACGTATCGCCTGAAGTAAGCAGCAAGGGCAACAGCGATGTGTGCTGCACACGATGACCAATCAGAGAGATTTGCTGTTTTTGTTTATGTGTGTGTCCTCTAGCAATGGTTAGCAATGCTTAACCTGTCACTATTGTAGAAAATGTCCGCCTTTGGACTTTTGGTTCCTGTGTGTTTTGCTGCTTACTTGAGTGTTGCATTGAGTTACCCATCACTTTGCTCTCTGGGGCTGACCTTGGAATCACCTCCCCCGCTGCCGCACTCTCCCTTGTCGTACCACCATTTGTTTTTCAATTTGTCCAACAGGCCTTGTTCATTCAGTTTTAGTACTGCGAGGTTAACCGCATTTCTTGAAACGATAAAACATAACTTGTAAGACAGGGTGAGCCAACTTAGCAATTGTCAATGGTCCTCTTTCAAACCTGAAGATTGCTTTCCTCTTTTTCAGCATTTTAACAAATAAGAAGAAATCATATCTCCTCCCTTTCAAAATATGAAGCTGTTAGAAAACATAAGACTAAGAGCATTTTTTAGGTGAGTTTAACTGAGGAAAGTGGCTCAGAGTGCCGTGAATAGAGAAGTTTAACGCAGTACTCACATCCTTAACTAATAGCAGTGTCCTGCAAGTAACATTACTTGAAGAAGGACAGCAGAAAAGCAATACAACTTCATCATAAATAATTAAATCTTCTGCTAAGGCCCACCCACCCAGTTCCTAAATCTATCCAGATTGGTTTCTGTTCACAGGAGGAGGAGAAATTGAATCTCACTAAATGAATACATTTCAATCAAATATCAGCATATCTTCAATAAATTCATTAACATTGGTAAACCAAAGCAGTGCCACCTCTTGCATGAATATGTCTAAATTTGGTTTGATCAGCCAAATTGGAAGTTCAAAGCACATCTTGTTAATGTTCTTTAACGAAAAATGTGTACTGCAGGGGTTTGGTGAAAAAAATAAATATATATATATATATATATATAAAAAAAAACTTTCAGAAATCACATTATTAGAAATAAGAAAAGACAGCAATAATTCATGAATATAGAAAGATGAGAGACATGATAGGAGAGGATATTAGACAGAACCTTGAAACATTCAAAAGACAAAAAAACAAGACAAAACTTGAAAAAGACAAAATCTCAAAGCCATAAATCTATAGTTTAGCATCTGTTAAATTTGAATTTAAATAATGAACAAATGTACTAATATAATGTATATCTGTAGGATATAGAGTAATGAGGTATCTAAATATATAATGTATATGAAATAACAAGTAGGGATAAATAATGTAGATATAAATAAGATATAATGTTTTTTTTTAAATGTGTAAAAGAATCAGCATAATAAATATTTTCCTTCTTTTTTTTTTATGTTTTTTTTTTCCTACCAATTATTTATTTGGCTCTAATGTATCCACTACCACATCTATCTCTTTTATACAAACCAGGACACATGAGCACAGCTACATCAGGGTAGGTGGGATACTATAACAACATTGGACACATTGTTATACTATTCCACCCACCTTAATGAGGATCCTTTGGGGGTGGCGATGCCGTAGCCTTTGGAGTCCAGGTTCCCTCCGACCTTCATAGTGTCACAAGGTTTGCGCTGCTCGATGTACTCATTCATGGTGGACTCCAGGAGGTATGCATACTTCCCCTTGGACTTCCTCACCCGCATTACACCTTCTGCTGTCGTCTTCACAAATACAGAGGGCTCTGCACTTTTCATATACGTCCACATTTTGTCAAATAGAGCGATTTTGGAACGCTGGAAATGAAAAAAAGAAGCCTGGATTAATATAGACTCTTTAAAATCTCTAACAATGGTTAAGCCATACAGGTATTTTAATTTTACTGTGACTACAATCAGCAATGAAGCTTGGGATTTAGCATTTAGCTTAGCGTCTTATTTCAGCCTCTAAAACATTTAACAAAAGTATGTGTTATTTCATCAGGCCTGTTTAAAACTTACATTAATAATAGTAAAAAACAAATTGCAAATGCAAAATTTAAGAAAAAGTAGACATATGGATTAGGATTTACAGAGAGAAAATGGCTCTTACTCTGAAAAACTCTTTTGTTGAACCAGAATCTAAAGTTCCATAAGCAATCTCTGTTTGCTTTGCTAAGTCCTCTGCACTCTCAATTGGAGACACCATCCTCTCCACTGTTAGGAAGGCAGCCAAGTTAGCCGTGTAGGATGAAATTATGATGAGGGTGAAAAACCACCAAACTCCTCCAACTATGCGGCCAGAAAGAGACCTGATGAAAAATATGCAATGGGAATCATTAGACATGACAGCGTGATCACAGTTAAAAAGGCTATAATAAAAGCAAAATACATACAGTACAGTGTAAATATGACATGCAGCACCATTGTATTGCTGAAATTGTGACGTCAACAAGTTGGTGACTAAAGACTAAAGTCAACAAGAAATCTGAACAGATGCTTCACTAATGATTTTAAAGTGTTTGTGAAAATTGCCTCTAGGCATAATTTTCTTCACCTGCTTTGATGAGTCTATCATTCATAATGAACTACAAACATTTTAAATATGTAATGTTTCATCTAAAGTTTATTTTAGTGTAGTACATGTATTTATTTCATCATAGATTTAACTAATAATTCATCTTCTTAATTCAATAATATCTTTTGACCAAGAAAATCAAGGACCAAGTAATCTAAAGGAGAAGAGACTACAAAAATGCATTTGCTTTTGTAAAACCAGCATGTCTTGAAACTGCATGTAGAAATATAAAGAGGTTTGAAGATCAAGAACAAACCTTGGTGAAATATCACAGCCTTGTCTCATGAAAGCTCCAAGAGAGAACCAAAGGCTGTTGAAAATCCCAAACTCGTTGGTTGACTCATTGGTTTGTATCTGGCCATCCTCATATTCCTCTGTGTGCCACTCATATGGACTGAAACGACTGACCAGGAAAAGCACCACGCTTACACCGATGTAAGCAAACACGATACACATCCAGATCTCATAGGCCAGAGGGTCCAGGAATGAGAAAACCCCAGGCTTGGATTTCTGAGGCTTCTTGATCATGATTGAGATGCCCAAACTCATGAATGGCTTTGAAAAGTCAATGACTTCTTCTCTGACTAAAGTGATAGTCAGTGGAGCCACTGCTATGTCAGCTTTCTAAAATCAAAGAGATTTCATGTTTATTGATCATAAGCAATGTTGATGCTAATAGTTAAGTTTTAAAAATTTTTAGATCATCAGAAACTACTTATCAATTACGCCCAACTTTCTTACCCCATAAACCAACTCTCCAACCATTCCATTCCAGATCTTCGTCTCTGCATCTCTGGCTCCATATTTGCCATCTCCAACTATTTTCAGCTGATATTTAAACCCACAGTGTTTTGCTATTTCAGCTGCCAAGTCTACACAGTACCCCTCATATCTTTCATTATCCACAAAAAGGTCAGCATTCTTCTTTAGCATTACATACGGCGCTTCCTGAAAAGACAACAGGGAACACATTGTCAAAAAATTGTGCTTGACTACAGAGCACATTTCAACGCTAAAGCACTTAGTATGGACGACCACAAATTAGACCTACTAGAATTGTGGTGACAATCACAGTCTTGTTTTCCAGCCCCATTGTATCATTTGGGAAGAGATCAGACTTTGTCACAACCATTTTATCAACTTCATTCCAATAGCCAATCTGAAAAAGAGAGGCATTTGTGAGTAACCGGTAACACTTATGACGTGAAATATTAAATGATGCTTTCTTTTCTATACAGGAAAAAGCCTTACCTTAACTGGTCCATTGCTTTTCAGTTCCATGACATTGACAGAGTAATTTACCCTCTTTCCATACTGGTCAAACTGAATGTTACCAGTGAGACCGTCAACTCTCACCTGCATGAAAAGTAAATGACAAGAAAGGAAAGTCACTGTTGAAATTTTGATTGTTTTCTTAAATATCTAAAGTGGACTCCAAAAGTGACTGGTATTCAGAATCTTATTTAAACTAAGATTTTATTTTACAAACACTTTAACAGCCCAATTTAAACAATACAGTTATATAAATTTGCTTGTACTCATGGGGCAGGTTGGCACAATGACTTGTCACCTGTTTTAGAGCACGCTCAATCTCCACCCCTTGTGCCCATGGTACAGCAGGATTGGCCAGACAGTCCCCATTGTTAGCTCTGCGGGATATGTCAATTCGCTGTTTGTGCAGGTAACGGAAGGCCTCAGTCATCACCTGAACTGCGTCATACGTCAGTGCTGAAGTGTACTGGATACAGAGAGAGAGACAGCGAGGAATTAGTTAACGGGGTTGGAGAAGAGAATCAAAAAAATACTTGTACTGTAGGTGATATAGTATTTCTAGATGTAATGTGTGTTCCAAGATTATTGCCACCAGTTCATGAAAATTACATTAGCTCATAAAATATACATAAAATACACAAGCCTTGTTCACATTTATTTGGTAAAACTGTCTCTGGTAAGAATAACAGCAGTTACATTAATTTCATTACATTTGAATTTATTTGCTACCTCAATGTATGTTCAATTCATACATTGTAATTTAAAGAGTGTTCTCAATTCTAAATTACAAATTTTCAGGATTCATTGGTAATGTAAGAATGAAACACTTGACTGAGAATGAGTCCCAGGAAATTAAGCACCTACTTAGTCTTCATAAATTGGCGAGAAGACAGATGAGACTACATTTTATCTGGAGTAGGAAATGACTAACAAGCTTGTCCTGCAAATGGCCTGAACTATATGGGCATTTAAATGAAGAGGTTTTATGTTCATGTAGCAATTACCTGAACATTTATTTTAATCATATTTAGTGAAGCTGTCTGAAACTGTAAAGGGGACAGTCACACATATACTGTTCACACACACACACACAGATCTCACCCGTATCTTGCTGTCAGCTCCAGGATATTCTTTTTCCTCCAGGGCTTCCCAGCGCTGGTCAAATTTAGATACCAGGGGGTCATCAAAATCCACAATCTGAAAGCCTGACACATTGGCTCCACCGTATTGGATTTTTGAAAGATCTCCATCCACAAAACCCTGAAAAAACAAACAAAAAGAAGTGTGTTACATTTTCAAAAAGTCATGTTTTTCTTTGGTGATGTTACATTTTAGATAATTTACCAGGTTTGCTATGATGTAGTGATATCCTTTCACATGCCTGCCAATAGTTATGACCTGCAAAGAGAATAATAAATCAATGGAATAAAAATAAATGAAATATATTTCAAATAATGACAAGAGAATGTGTCATGCTCCACAATGCCAGCCAGAGAAATGAATTGAAATAAAAGCAGCTTGAGAGGTTCGTGTGCTACAGCAAAGTACTTGTATATGTGCAAGTTTGTGTAAATAAAGCTATATTATGGAGACCAGATCAGTTGCATTTATTCTGGTGGTTGGTTAAACACACTTCTGCAGGCCTTAAATAGAAATCAATAGCTCTTCCCTGAGGGTGCAGCGAGTGTGAATATAAAACCCATCTCATGAGTACTTTTCTGCCCACTAATGGTGTCTGTTTGTGCCTGCTAGTAATGAATCATAGCCATGGCGCTCTTAAAATGTACTTATTTGCTTTAATTATTATTTTTATATGTATTATGTAGACATGTGATTTATATAAAGACAAAAATTACTTTTGGATTGTCACTTTCTTTGGGGTCTATAAGTCTCTTAATAAAATACTATAAATATTGGTAAATGTTTTACAATTTAAAATAACTGTTTCTATTTTAATATGTTTTAAAATGTAATTTATTATGTGATGAAATTCTGAATTTTCAGCGGCCTTTCTCCCTCAGAAATCGTTAATATATTCTGCTTTGCTGCTCAAGAAACACTTCTTATTATTATCAATGTTGAAAAAAGAACAACATTTATTTGGAATATAAATCTTTTGTAACATTATATGTGTTTTACATTAACATTATATATATTGCTGGTTAATGAAAGTTAACCAAGTTAAAGAAGTAAAAAAAAAAAAAACTTATTTCTGGCCCCAACTATTAAATGCTAATGTATTTGTTTTGCTATGCTTTCCATGTTTGCATGCAATGTCTGCATTATTTCAGCACCCACACAAATGACAATGACTTAAATACAAATACAGCTAGACCAGCACTTATTAGGAGCAAATTTTTTGAGCGGAAATACTGCAAGCTAAGGTAACAATGTCATAATGACAATTACATCAGAATCATTCAGTGTTTGTGCATATTGATTTGTATACCTGTTCCATGATATCTTTAACTTTGTCCTGTTCACAGTCAAGGATGACTCTCCGCTCCTTCTTGTTTTCTAGGTCCTGGAAGAGTGAGCGATATGCTTCATCCTTTCTCTCATCCTTCATGTTGCCCACGTTGATGGCGGTCACCTGCCATTTCTTCTCTGCTGCTGTGTCCAGCACAACTTGGAGTGTAGTAAGTCCTGAGGAAGAGGAACAGATAAGCATTTTTTGCAAGATTCTACGAATCTATCAAAGCCACAAAGGTAAAAATAGGCTGCTTAAAAAGAGTTTTAATAAAGGTACATCTGCAAAGAAATATGCATAATTTCAGATGCATCGTTTCGGATTGTTTGAGCTAAGCAACTCATGATATGTTATTCTTATGTAATTGTTTAAATTTCTTTGCATGATTCACACCATTCTGAAGCACTGGTTGCCAGTTACATATTTGATAATACAACACGGATGATTTGATACAGATAATAAGGCTCTAAAATTGGCATTTTCATTTCTGTCAGTCACAGGGGAGGTAAACAGCTAAAACAATCGATTAAGCATGACGGCATAACAGCTACAGCACTTGTTTGTAAATAGTCAATGTGAGTGAGTGTTTGTATGCTGGATATGAGTATTTGATTTTAAGAATATGAAACCATTGTGTCGTGTTTCAGCCAAGTACATTAATCGTAGATAAAATCTCTGGGAGTGCGAGGCACAGGGGGCTTCCGTGTTTAACCTTCGTTAAATGTGCAGCTTAGAGACATGAGGATCAAGGCTTACAGCTATTCTCGGAGATAAGTGATTAAAAACTCGTTAGTGAGGGCTATTAATGCTAACAAATGAGCTGATAGAATTGACTCCAACACACTCCAAAATCACTTCTGAATCTAGCAAATCCCGATGTGGGTCACTTAAAACCTAAGGAGCAAACGAGATAATAGCACTTCTGCTCATCATTCTTCCAGGACACTCCAAAATCACTTGAATCTAGGAAAGCCTGATGGGTGACATAGAAGCTGAAGATTTAACCATTTAAATGAAGGCAAATCCAGACTCATAAGGAATTTATTTAATTTGCTATCAGTTTCAATAGAATTTTAAAAAGAATTTAACATTGTACAGTAACTCTTACTTGGGCAAAATGAAAACAACAACAACAACAAACAAAATAAAAACAACAACAACAGCACCAGCAACAATAATGCATTTGACATTTACACTACCATTCAAAAGTGTGGGTCTGTAATATTTTTATGCTTTTGAAATAAGTCTCTTATGCTAAACAGGGTTGCATTTATTTGATCAGAAATACTGTAAAAAATAATATTGTGAAATATTGTTACAATTTAAAATAACTCAACATTTTATATTGTTTTAAAATGTAATTTATTCCTGTGATGATAAAGCTGAATTTACATTACTCCAGTTTTCAGTGTCACATTATCCTTTAGAAATCTTTCTAACATTCTTATTTGCTGCTTAGTGTTTAAAACTGCTTAGATTGTTTGTACAAACTGTGGTACTTCCCCCTCCCCCCAAGATTCTTAGATGAATAGAAAGTTCAGCATTTATTTAAAACATTTTTTAGTTTGGCTACATTATACCTTTACTGTCTATTTTCAGCAATAATGTGCATAGTTGCTCATTAAAAAAGTAAATAAATAAAAATCTTACTGAGTGCAAACTTTTAAACAGTAGTGCATTTGTAGCATGTATTATATTATTTTACATCAGTGTTCCCTAATCTTGTTACATAAGCATGAATGAAACCTTGTGAATAGTGATTGTGGTTCAATATCTGTCTATTGGTTTCCCAGTATGGGGTCTCCCTCATTGAACTGTGATGTCAGATGTATTACATAATCTCATTGTCTCTATAAGCACTACACAGCTGGATCTTTGTAGATCGTCAGTGGTGTTAGGCTGATTTAATTAGCCAGCCCAATTATTATGGATGGTTATGGTTATGGATGAGTCTCACATTGAGGGAGAATTAGTCTTTGTGCACAGTCAATCCTTTATTGATTATATAAGACACTTTAAAATAAAACAAACCAATAACAGAAGATAAAGTCAAAGGAAACAAGGAGCAGTGACTGTCTTTAATATCCTTCAAGCTCAAACAAAAAAAGGAAATGTACAATCCAGGCAAAGTTTACATTTAATGACCTGCTGAAACAGGCATTCTGGTGCTCTAGCATGTTTTCCAGTTGTAAGCAATTTTTCTGTTGTTATTTTGTTTGTCATGCACCTGTCCCTGATGACCACCTAACAAGCACGAGAGAGCATTTGTGAGGCTGTATGTGTGTGTGTCACTGTTGCTCTGGGTCCCTTGTCTCATGCACTCCAGGACCACAGACAGCAACATGTCAGATCCACATGGGCAGCAGAACGGGTGAAGAAATGACGCTCAGCTACAGTCACTTCGCTGCTCATCAGCATCCAGTGCAAAAGCGATGCTGGCATTTCCGTTAGGTGAGTGATGAAGAAAGTATCTAAAGAGATCAACTGTCATGCAGAAAGCAACCAACATGCTATAAGAATCCATCATGTCTCTGCATCCACACCACTGAGCGAAACTCTAAACCGGAACCTTCACATAATTTACATAAGCACAACAACTACCACCCTGCCCACCAATAACTTCACATCCACACACTCTGTGGTTTAAAAATAAAAGCCTTTCTCTAGCTAAAGTGCTAAATATCAGGGTTAAATAAATTTATTTTTTTAAATAAATTTATTTCTTTATTAACCCATAAGCCATTTATTTACTAAAACATGCATAAGATAGTTAATGCTGCAATAAGTGTGTATGTCTTTATCTGTGAAGGTTTTCCAGGCCAAAAAAACAAAACAAAAAACAATGAAGTGGTGTGTGTTGGACTTATGGTTTGATAGTTTTTTATTTTTTTTTAAATAAGAAATAATTTCATTACTTTTATTCAGCAAGGAATCATTAAATCGATCAAAGGTGACAGTAAAGACATTTATTAAGATTTATATTTCAAATTAATGCTGTTATTTCTTTTAATAAAAAAAAAAAAAATTTGAAAATCCACAAAAATATTAAGCCGCACAGCTGTGTTCAACATTAATAATAATAAGAAATGAACACCAAACCAGTATATCTGAATATTTTCTGAAGGATCATGTGACACCGAAGACTGGAAATAAATTACATTAAAAAATAAAAAAATAAAAAAATACAGTAGTTATTTTAAATTGTAACAATATTTCACAATATTACTCTTATTGTTGTTTTTTAATCTATTCTAACCAGTAGAATGCATTATGACCACAAGCGCTGTGTTGTTACTCTCACACAGTAACACTGACACATTAATAACACACTGAGCACAGTGGTTGCCATGGGAATGCACCATCAATTGACCTAATTAGTATGACAAGTGATGTAAACGTGTGAGTCAAGGTGCATATTTCATCCCACATACACCACCACATGAGTCTGAAATAAATAATGCAGATTCAGCCCACAACAAATGCAAACAGTCACAAAATCATACATGCAAATGAAAAAGTTCACACAAAATTTTTATTTTTATTTGATAACCTCCACAACCATCAAAGAAAGCGAGAATTGGAGGGTGACTTAGAGGGAAATGAGTTAGACAGAAAGGGATAATTAAAAAATGGAGAGTGAGAGAGACAGACAAGCTTGAGACAAATAGAAAGCTGAGAAACAAAGGCCAACAAACACAAAATGAACCTTAAATTATGTGGTCTCACTTTAGCTCAAGGTGCAAAATAAACCTGTGTTTTATTGTAGATATGCCTTTTTTGAAAGTCTAATATCCATAAAAATGAATGTTCTAAAAACAACAGCCCTAATCCTGTCTGCAACATCAAATATTGTCAATTGCTTTTATATAGCATCATATTACTGTGTGAGTTACAATACTCTGCAGGCCCTGTGCCTTTTAATGACGCCCCATGCTGAATCAGCCCCATGTACCGCCTTTAAATACACAGAAGTGATTAGGCACTTTACTCATATTTATTTTAAAATGCTTAAGAAAGGCCTTCATCCAAACGTGATCATTTGGGCTAAACAACAAACCAGCTGATGTGCCTGAAAGCCACCCCACAGGCAAAACACAAATTGAATCCTATTTAAAAGTAAATCTTTCATTTCTCTATAACCCACACACGTCACATACATATGGTGTTGAATAATGCAGTCCAGTGCCTTACCTCGGTCACTGTCGTACAGGTAGGCAAACTTGTCCCATTTGTAGTACTCAATGAGACTCAGGAGAGGTCCTTTGATGTCTGGTCGCATCTGAATGATAAACTGCTGATTTCCATCCAAGGGAAAGCTTGGTGTGATGAAAGAGACGTGAAGTGTCCCGCAGAACGACGTTATTGTGTTCACAGACTTTTTGTCATAAAATCCAAAAATAGCATAAACTCCTCTTGAGAACTGAGAACAGACTGAAAAAAAGAGAACTGATTAGAATCTGATAGAAAAGTAACACATTATGAGTCTTGCATAAACTGTAAACTCTAATTTGTAAAAATTCTTCCCTTTTTCTTCAAGATTTCTGAAAAATGCAACCTGTCCTCCAACCAATACGCTTGTATAGGTCGTTTGTCCAAATCCCTGAAATACGACCCATCAGAGCGTATACTACAATTGCGCCCCTATCGGCAAAAGGTCGTTTTCATATTAATGTTTTGTACTCTTTTATTTGCCCTCTGGTTTGCGTTTCGTGTAGCTCAGTTAGTAGATTATATACCTTGATATGTAATCATGCTATCATGGGTTCGATCCCAGGGAACGGACGTGCACGAAAATGTATATGCTCAATAAATCATAATTTAGCAAGATTTCTGTGAGGGTTAGGTTTAGGGGTGGGGTTAGGTGTGGTCATTCGAACGAATAAGCCACCTAGTAAAATATGTAGGAAATACTGTGAGATCGGTGTAAAATGCCCACACATTGCATTAAAATAAACGTGCATTTTGATTGGTAATGACGTTATACGTCAATTCAAATCGCTACGCGATACTGTCATTATTTTTACGCCTGCTAGAGGGCGCTTAACTTTAAAACGTAAATATAGGTCGTAATAAATGCTTGCACAAACGACCTATATGGTAGTTTTTTGTTGGAGGACAGGCTCGAAAAATGTCATTACAAAGTGAAGCTTAATGACTTATTAAGTGTTTTCAAGAATTATGTGAAATTTGATTAGGAAAAAACTATAGAGTTAGCACAAGAGTTAGCACCAGTCTTTCATTAACAGCAGTGCAGTTATTTATTACATTGTCGTTTGATCTCAAAATAATACTTATAATTTTTTTTTTTTAAATTAAACATGGCACAATCAAAAATGCAATATCAAATAGTAAAATAAAATAAATTAAAACAAACATTCAGGTATATGACTCCATACTTGAAATTATAAATTGTTACATTTCACTATTATATTGTTATATTATTTTAATTACCAAAAACACGAAAGAGTCACTAGCAGAGGTGTCAAGTAACGAAGTACAAATACTCCGTTACATTACTTGAGTAGAAATTTGGGCTATCTATACTTATACATTTTCATGCAAGTATCTGTACTTTCTACTCTTTACATTTTAAAAATAGGTTAGTTACTGCTATTTCATTTCAGCTGGTTTTCATTCCGGCTCGTCATCATTCAAAAAAAATAAAATAAAACCTATCCAGATAAATCGCGCCATCCGGATGCAGTGAATTTGATTGTGGTTGGAAGAGAAGTATAAACATATACCATTCCGACACCCTATTGGTTTGTACGCGATCCATCGCAACTGCACATGACACAAATCACATCACACTCCACCAAGGACATAGCCAGTTTTGGGTTCATCAAAAAATATATTTCTTAAAAGTAGGGTTGGGTATGGAACCGGTATGCACCGAACCGAATAAGAGGAAACACATTTCGGTGCCTTTTAAATGCCTGAGCGATCGATTGAAATTTGCCGAAAAGTACACAAGAAGCATGGGAGACGCTAGGCTTTTTTAGCCGGGCTGTAGCATTTAGCTCCATAAATTGTACACAAATTCGCGATCGCCTGAGAGTCAGTCCCCTTAAATTTCATATGAAACCGGCGCCAGTCCGGTCTCCTCCCGTCTTTCAGCATGCTCTTCAATCCGCAGACCGAGAGCGGAGCAGCGCAAACGCACTTAAACACAAACAGAGGACACAAGGTATGTGTTTATCGATAGATTGTTAGAATATCTGTATCTGTGTAGTTCTTTGTCGTAAATACAGTTTACAAAAGGTCACGAGGGAGCAGTCGGTTTCTCATCTACTGTAAAGTTTCGGTGTTCACCGCTCATCACTAAACAGCTGTTTCCTCCAGCGAAAATCGAGCCCTTAACACATATGAACGAACACATACTTTAATTACACTTATTTAAATATACTTAATTTAATCATACGTACTTTATACATACACTAGCTACTGTGCAAAAGTCTTAGGCACGTTAGTATTTTCACTTAAAAGAATGGTTTTCGGCCAGTTATTTATATATTTTGCTGTAGTACACACGTGTGTCAGTATAAAATATCAGTTTACATTTCCAAACATTCATTTTGCCATTGTCAGACTGCTTGTGCATTCAAAATCGCACTAGATTATTATTAAAATTAATGGCAAATTGATATTTCCTTCTGACACACTGCAGCAAAAGATATAAATAACTGGCTTAAAACCCTTTTTTGGGGTGAAAATACTAATGTGCCTAAGACTTTTGCATAGTACTGTACTTTACAAACGACATTGTTGCTACTTTATAAAGAATGACCATACAGTAATTCACAGAACTGATTAAAGACAGTGACAGACAGCACTCATTTTAACTAAATATCAGAGTGAGTGACAGAGATACAGTAGAAACATTATGTGTAGTTTTGTATTAAATAATGACCCAGATCGTGAAATACATTTATTAGCCTTAGAGTAAGGGAAGCACAACTTTGGAAATGATGAAAGCTTTCAAGGTGAAAGGTGAAAGCTATGGATTTATTTTAAATATTTGTAATGTTCTTTAATGTTATCCATAGTTTTTTTTTTTTTGTGGCTCTCTTTTTTTTTAAGTATCGGTTCAGGCACCGTTGAGGCACCAGTACCGTTTTAAAAGTATCGAAATGGCACTGGACACTACTTAAAAGTTATTATTTCTCACTGGCTCATTTACCAAATGGGTGCTTTATCTTCATCCTCCACAAATTAAGCTACTGTAGGTAGTTCGGTAGCGAGAAGTTTGAATAAATTATCGTTTACGATTGACGATGCGATTGACAATGTTGTGATAAGTAGGCTGTACCAACTTTGTAACTCGTCACCCCCGAATACTGGACATAGCAGACGTATGTACCGAATACAGGAAGCTATCAATCAAGAAGGTATCAGGATTATGAGTTATTTTTCATTTTTATTTTTTGATTAATCACTTGGATTAATCATTCATTTTGACAGCACTATAATGTTTATTGTATATAGACAACCATACAATGATAGTTTTTTTGTTACTAAGCCTACACCAATGTTCTTGTCCATTGCCCTCGCAGATTCCTGCAGCTAAGCTTGGATGTACATTTACATTCCATTAAAGGTTATTGATGACATTTTTACACCATAACAATACTTATAGGCAACTAGTCATCATATCTCTAGTTTTTTAATGTGTTTGCATTGTACTAAAGTGCGTTCATTTTCAATGGGCATATATGCAGCTAAAACAGGTAGCCTAGTGCATCCCAAATTTTTCAACATGAACATTTAAATATGACATTATAGTCATTATGGCCGATGGCCTTTAGAAAGATGTTTTTTTTTGAGGAGGTGGGGTAGTGCACAATAGGCCCCTGTGGCGCGACCTAAGCTTTTGTTCTTAATGGCATTTTTTTCCCCTTACATTACTTTTACTTTTATACTTTAAGTAGTTTTTTAAACCAGTACTTTTACACTTTTACTTGAGTAAAAAGCTTGAGTTGATACTTCAACTTTTACAAAAGTCTTTTTAAACTCTAGTATCTATGCTTCTACTTGAGTAATGAATGTCAATACTTTTGACACCACTGGTCACTAGACATGATTTTTAATCATAAAGATTTAGATACATTATAGATCATTATAATCTAGGTTGATCCAATATTTTTTTCAATGTTGACTAATGCGATGATGAAAGTAATTCTACTTTGGAAGACAGTAAACTTCTTTTTTACTATATAATGTGAAGTCAGCAGAAGTAAAAGATGAAGATTATTACTGAGGAATGGCATAATCAAATTTATTGATGAAAGGCACATCACAATCAGTGTAATCAACTCAAGGCCTTTTAGTTATGAAGACTTGCTGACCAAATTATGACTTTATGATTGATCATAGTTAAATGAGTGAATTAAATCCCATGAAAAAAAATAGAGGGTGGCATTAACATTTTTTTTTATCACTGCCATCTTGGTCCTGTTGTCTGGTCAGAGCCTCGGGAGTATATGAGCAAGAGAAACAGTATTACTAAAACAGGATGTTTGCCCGGCACCTAATGAGTCTTTGTGTTACTCATAAATCACACCAGGACAAACATAGGTGCAAAAGACTGTAAGTACAGTGTGTCCTCATGTTCCTGAGATGGTACAACACACGGTAACTGGGCCACCTCTATATCAATGACCATCTGGCTCTGAGCAGCTGGAATTTTCCTCCATCCATGACAACAGCTCTATTTTCGTTACCACCCCCAACCCGGACTGTCACTATTTCCCAAGACACCTTTCAGACTGTCACCTACATGTATACACTTCATACAATGGAAGCTTCTCCAAGGCATTTGACAGATCATAAAGCAAAAGTGCGCAGCTGCTCTTAGACCTGTCCTTAATGAGTATGTTGCCCAGCACTAGTAGTCAAATAAACTAGGTCTAGCAAAATAGTTTAAACAATTTATAAACATTAAACATCCCGATCTCTAACCAGTTTCAACATTTGCATTGATCTAGCACTCAGATTGGCAAGAAGAGGTCAAGTCATTTGATGGGTCAGGGGAGGTCATCTGATAAATAGTTGATGAATCAACAAATTCTGGCATTTTGCATTAGGTTGCTATCTTAGCCAATGCCCCAGTTCTGCAAGCATACACAGTAAACTTTTATAAATATTCAATGCCAATGTCATCCACAAGACATGCTTTTAATATACCAATATACCACATGAACTCCATGAATACATTTTTCAAATTACCAGCTGTATTACAACAACATAGGTGAGAAAGGATGTCAAGTACAGATAAAAATGCACCTTTCTTTAGGCTGTTACTGTATACAAATAATGGGACTGTTTCTTTTTAGAGCTGCCAGTTATTGTCAATTCCTAGCAGGGAATTGAAGAAGATAGCAGAAATCAGTATAATTAATTGAAATATTTACATCACTGTTGTAAAATACGTTGTTTAGGCATCGGTGCCAAAGAGATATGAGATGAATTTTCATTTAAAAAACAACTATTTCTTTATTATTATAATCTAAAAAAAAAAAAAAAAAGTGAAGAGAGACTATTTTTAGTGTTAATGGTGCCTCTATAATTAAAGAATCCCCTATTCAACCCATATCTCAGTATGTGTGATATGTAATCAACACAAACTTGAGACTTAAATGTTTGTATGGGCCAGTCAGTCAAGTATGAAAGAACAGTAGATGTATGTCTTATTAAAGTCTTTTAATCAAGAGCAAGGCCGCCACCACAAAGAGCGATTGAGACTCAAGAAGCCATTAATGACACTGTCACATATGACTGCTTTTCAGTGGCATAGAGTCATTAGTATACAGAAACAACCCTAATAAGTGGAGTGTGTGGATAAATTACTTCATGCTGTTAATAGCTAACGCTTCTGAGCTCTGCTTATTTATTTTATTTCTTGTCATTATTACTTTTGCATTTAATCAAAGAAACACAATAAAGACTGATCTCTCTTTATGATAGATGGATGGATGGATGGATGGATGGATGGATGCCTTGGTCACAGAAATTAGTGTTTCTTATATGAATATTACAACGGTCCAAACCCTAGATAAAGCTCTGTAGGGGCTCACTGGGCCTGATCATAGTGCTGATATCAAATGTGTCCTGGTGTAATGAAAGCAAGGTAACCTTCAGAGAAACACAGTGAGATGAAAAAGCGCGAGAGCAGAACGCCTGTAGTGGTATATTTAGCTGTCCTCATTAATTGGCCTTATTTTCTTGCATCTGACACATTCTGTTCTATAGGGCTTCCATTTTCTGGACCTGCGATCAAGTCTGCTTTCAAAATGTGTATCTTCATGGACTTGTAAGCTGCCTAAGTACATTTTAGTATACATTATATTATTGAATCCACTTTTTACACACCATTTTCACTCCCCTTTGATTAAATAATTATATTAACTAAAGTGGAAATTAGCACATTGCTTGCAAAAATATTTCATTGGGTTAGTGCAAACAGAATTGTGGTTCCCTTTCCACGGTCGGCAGTACATTACTCAGTCACTTTTCACAGTATGATGTGCTAAGGATGTGAATGCTGAAATGGCTGGTTTTGGTCTGGTTTAATAGGCTCTGGCTGTTATGGTCAGGTATTGTGTTTGTCTGTGTGTGTGTGTGTGTGTGTGTGTGTGTGTGTGTGTGTGTGTGTGTGTGTGTGTGTGTGTGTGTGTGTGTGTGTGTGTTAAGTCCATATGGGTCTCTGTGTATAAAAGCAAGTTTAATTGAGCAGACATGTCAGAGCGGACACATTCCTGCCTTTGGTTTAAGAGGAGCATTGTGGGGTGGATGTGGTTCTCACAGTCTCTTCCTGCAGCTGCTCCAAGGAAACACAGAGAGCCTCAGTCCCCTGCATCCCTCTTGTTTACAGAGACCGGATAGAAGCATGCTAAAAAGATAGGGGGAGGTAAACCAGACAAAAGCCTGACCTTCAAGACCTGACCTAAAAACCTGATTTTAAACATTTGGGGCAGAAGTTCAAATGAAACACATTTCAACACATAATCATGCCATCTGGAAAGGGAGAGTGATTTTTCCGATTCAGAACATGATTTCTATGAATTTAACAATTTAATTTAATGTGATGCATGCAATTTTTCATGCCAAAAATTTACTTTTAATTATCTCAATGGAGAAAAAAACAACCAAAGATTAAACCAGTCTGATACAGCATTACTGGCTCAACCAAAAGTGTTTGTTTGGGGTGGGGCTACCTTTGTGTCCAGCCAATAGCAGACGGAGGGAGTGTTTCAGAAACCTGATTGAAAATGCTAAAATACCAAAATTACACTAATCTGTTTAATCTCATTTGAAATAATCTCCTTTGACCATTTGAAATAAAGAACTTTTTTTTGAGAAAGAAATCGTTATTCTTTTAGTAAACTTGTAAAGTTTATAAAACATTGATGTAGAAGTACAAGTACCACCTTTAGGCTGGAAAGAAAATCTCTATTTTTAAATTATTTTCTCTTCTTTATGAGAAAAATAACTCTTCCGGATCAATGATCCAGCAACATTACAGCAAAAACTACATTTAAATGTTGTAGTGGTTGATAACAGTCCAGGTTTTATTAATTTGTTGAATGTGGAAATCAATTTTACTTAAGTATTATATAGTATTATTGTATTTTATTAAAGGGGTCATATGATGCGATTTCACTTTTTTCCTTTCTCTTAGGTAAGTATTAGGTAAGCTCTTGGTGCATAAAAAAGATCTGTAAAGTTGCAAAGACTAAAGTCACAAGCCCAAAGAGATATTCTTAATCAAAGTTAAAACTATGTCACGCCCCCCTAAAATGGCTAATTCAAAAACGCCCCACATATCTACGTCACTATGTGGAAATATTTGCGTAATGCAACACAAATATTCATGCAAAAGATGAAGGCGTGATGTCAGTAACCACAGTTAGTTTTAAAGCAGCCATGTCAGGGAGATGCGGTGTATCTAGGCGAAAGCAAAAGCACTTTATTTTGCCTTCCGAAGGTAGATGCATTTCAGAATCTTTAAGATTACTTAAAACAGACCAGCAATGCATTTTATGGACGACCATATCATGAAGCTAGGAGAGGAAGTAATTCTAAATTTGCTACAACAATCTGGCACTTCTGAATCAGCTATTTTAAGTATGCTTTGTTATTAAAGTATTTGACTGAACTGAATATTCAAATGGAGTTTTGTGCATCGCGCGTACGTGTGAGTGTGTGTGTGTGTGTGAGAGAGAGATAGAGAGTGTGAGAGAGAGAGAGAGAGACAGTCACACAGTGGAGTCAGCTGTCTTAACCTTGGCTTGTGTACTGCAAACACATACGTTACGAGCATTGGTGGAGGGTGAACCAACTCCAGGGTAAGACTTAAAGCAGCCAAATGTTAGCCTGGGAAAACCCAGACTACTTCCGGCGAATTTCAATTCTCTCTACAGAATAGTCTGGCAAAGAGGACTATCTAGCTCGTTTCTGTGCCGCCGAAATCGCGGCACCAATCAGAAACGTTGAGGCGGGGTTTACACGATGACGACAGCGCAGCGACGGTAAAGCAGATTTTGTACATTACAAAGATGGATGCTGCAGAGGAACATTCGTTCGAAACTGCTATCGCGTCTGTTTTAAGTGATTTAAACTTTAACTTTGCGTTAAAACCCGAGCAAAGAACAACACTTGAAGCCTTCATATCTAAAAAAGATGTTATCGCTGTCTTACCGACTGGATTCGCTCTGGATTCGCTCTGCATACGTCATCTCCTTCATCGCTCTGATTGGTTTTAGGTCTATCCAATTGCGCCCAGAGGCATTTGAACGAGGTCCGTCGGTGACGCCCCTTTAGAAACGAGACGTCTAATAGGCTTTGCCAGACCCTAACTCAGTTTCAACTGAAAAGGGTCTGGTTTTAACCAGGCTAGCCAAATGTATTAAACATCATAAACATGCCTTTTTAGGCAAGAACCAGACATGGGTGTCATGTAGGCTAAAAAGAAAAAGAAAAACATTTATGGGACTGAATTTGTATTTAGCGTGATTACAATTTAATATAAACATCAGAAATGTATAATTATATAACGTTTCCTTTCCAAGATTATTCAAACGGTGAATAAATTATTTATAGAAAGTGACATTATTATCACTAATATTGATCTATCACCAGTTTAAGCACTCTCAAATAAAAAAACTATCGTTATAATCACTGAAGCTGTATAAACTATGAAATTAATCTCTTACTTTCTACATAAATCTGTGCTTTGTTGTTTATCATGAGAGAATTCTCAAGAGTCTGGAATTCAGTCAGCAAACACGCACACGCTCAACAAAACTGATATGTTTCAGTGATGACTCAACTGAACGCTTCTGTTTTGCCATTGCATTCCTAAGTTCAACAGTTATGTGTGTGATTGGTTAAGATGAGCAACACTGTAAAAACGCCTAAAATGAAATACGGTGCAACATGAGCAGATCTTAATTTAATGCCGCAATCGACACTGTCTATTCATATTCACTTTGTTAGCAACAGACGTAATAGATTATATTTTTTTGTGCAGGGGCATTTTTGTCCAATTAAGTAGAATTTTTGCCCCAAGTCCCTGTGGCCAGGGGAAGGCTAAGCATTCCCCAGCCTTACACATGCTCCACCTATGGTTACGAGCTTCATCACTTTGTCTGTCACACCACTCTGTCCCCCTTTTGAGCTTGAACTGATGGTAAAACTGATGGTCTTTATATTTATTTTGAAAGGATGAAGATCTTGGTTATGGAAAGAGATGTTACATTTCCGCCAAGTGCTTGTGGTGTTCAGCCAATCACAATGCCCTGGTTCAGTTGGCCAATCAGAGCAGACTGCACTTGTCGAAAGGAGGGACTTTGTAGAAAATGACCCATTTGAGAGAGGAGAGGCATAGATGACCTATAATATTGTTCAGTATTTGAAAAATAATGTGTTTTTGAATATTAAAGCATGTCAACATATTTCAATTTAGCGTTAATTTATATTTTAATTCAGTTTCAGTTTTAGTCATTTTAATACTTCAGGTTAAAATTATTTAATTTCAGTTAGTTGCCAAGACAACATTTCTAATTTGTGTTACATTTTTTAAATTATCTAAAATTCATGTTTATTTTATTTCCCCTTTATTTAAATTAACAGAATCAATTTGTAATAGTTTCATTTTAGCATATCTGAGTGCACAATCAGAGAATTCTGGCACAAATAAAAGCCTGAATGCAGAACAGGTGCGTGCGACAAAAACAGGCAATGAGGAAATTCTGCAAATGGCTGGATGAAGAGAGTGCCGTGCACTGATGTTTCTCAG
Organism: Carassius carassius; assembly: GCF_963082965.1. NCBI lineage: Eukaryota > Metazoa > Chordata > Actinopteri > Cypriniformes > Cyprinidae > Carassius > Carassius carassius. The sequence continues at coordinate 8,801,837 of NC_081787.1, read as the reverse complement.
CATCTAATAAGGTTCTGTAAGTAGCTCAGAGTCGGAGTCCAGTATAATAAACACATGAGACTTGATGTTTGCTCATTATTGATGTGCTGTTACCATAGCGACAGCAAGCAAGAGGAAAAGCTGAATGTTTCAAAGGCTATGAAACAAACTTGAAGAATAGAGGGAATAGACTGATAAAACATGAACTGGTTAAAATCATAATTTTGTTTTAACACACCTTACAATATAATAGTGGGAAAAAAAATTTAATGCAAAGATTTAACTACTTTTTTTTCAATTACAAGTGTATTATAAAAAAAGCAGTTAAATTTATTAGCAATAATTAGTAGAATAAATATTTCCTCCAATAGGTAATAAAGGTTATTAGCCTAATTGGAGGTCATTTGCAGTTGCCAAGCAACTTGGCACTTTAATATAGAAGATGTGTGATTATAGTCAAGAAGCTTTGAACACAGCACATCCAATCAGAATTTAGAATCAAAACATATATATGTTGTTTATATATATATAATAGTGCTTTTATGCTAATTTTAAATATGTCATACTGTCATCAGTTACAACATGAGATTAAAATAATGTAATTGTGTAGACTAAAAAACCGAAAGCACTTTGGGTGGAGGGTTTTATAATACAGTCAGCATGAATACCAGAAAAGCTTTGAGACTTCCAAATACTGTTCTGAATTCACTTCTGAGAATTCCCGTTCAAACATGCACACTGTTACCACAAACTGAGAGAGACCACTATGATTAGACATACTTATTTCAGTCATGGACACTTTATATGGATTACAGCAGGGCCACAGTGATAGATGCAATTTCCATTATGTAAATGCAACCCTTTAAAGGAACCCAGCATCTCCATGGTGATCGTCGAATAGAGTGTGTATCTTTCCTGTGTGTGTGTGTGTGTGTGTGTGTGTGTGTGTGTGTGTGTGTGTGTGTGTGTGTGTTGAAGTTGATTTCACACTCTAGCAGGACGAATCATATTCCACCCACACATGCACACACACACACACACACACACGTTCTAAACGAGTTCTTTAGTGGCGAGTGTACGTACATGCTTAGGAACAGATATATAAACCACAGGGTGTTCGAAAATTCTTCCTATAAGGGGAAATCTCATCACTATGGAAACCACTGCACAGTCTGGAGCGCTGGCTGTGAGGGAAACTAGTTGGAAGTCCCTTCGTTTCCTGTGAAAAATACCCAGCAATGTCCATAAAATCTGTGTTTTCAGAGGTGTATAAAGACATTTCTTAATGAACTGTTATGTTTTTATTACCTTAGATTGAGCAATTATATACACCACGGGTCCCCTTACATGGAAGTTGCCACCATGTTTCTACAGTAGCCCTAAATAGACAAACTGCTCTACAGAGTGCGTTTTGTCACTTTGTTGTTCTTGCGAATAAAACACTGACATAATGATGAACAAGTACATTAACATTCGCAATAACGTAAATTTATTGAATAATAAAGTAAATATAATTCCTTGATTTACCTTTGTAAAGAAATCTAATTGAAAATTAAGCTATGTTTTACTCAACCCCGTAGCATCCTAGTTTTACATGACTTTGTTCTTTCAGATGAATCCAGTCAGGGTTATATAAAACATTGTCTTTGATCTTTCAAGCTATTTAATGGCACTCAGTGGGTGTTGCAGTGCATTGGCCATAAAGAAGTTAAATAAAAAGCGCCCATCCTTAGTAAAAAGTGTCTCACACAGCTCAGCTTGTGAACAAAGGCCTCCTATAGTGAATCAGTGCATTTTTGTAAGAAAAATAACCATATTTAAATGTCATAATCTGATGCGCTGCAACGCCTGCTGAGTGCCATTAAACTTTTTCAATGAGTAAATTATGGGCTAATTTTCATTTTTGGGTAAACAAACCCTTTCAGTATATTTTTTCTGTGGGAAAAAATATATTTATTCTGGAACAAACAAGTGACGGCCTTACGTGAGTCACTGAATCATTTATACAAATGCTTTGTTACATTTTTTAAACCTCTAGTAAATAGAATGTTATTTTATTAAGTAGCCTAATGTTCAGGTTTTGTAAATCACTGAAAAAGCATTCAATGTGTTTGAACCATCTCTGGAGCACAGACTAAAAAAAAGAGGCCATATTGAGATGTTAACCAGTACTGACTCCCACTCATTTGTCATGATGAGATGATGTACTGTACTTACACAGATATATGACAAAGCTATGCTGCCTCACATGGCTCAGCCTTAAAAGCTCTTATTGGATGGCACACAATTACTTCCCTCTGTATGAGAAGGCAAGAGAAAGTGGAAATCAAACTGTCAGATAATTAATGCAGGCATTTCTGTTATGTAGCTGCAGCCAGGGAAAAAAAGTGCTTTTAATAGAAGGGTGTCAACCCTGAGCTGGGAGGGGATGAAAGTGTGAGCTGCTTTATACTGCACCTCACTGAAGACGCCTTCAAACACAGCCACTTTCAACTGCCACAGGAAATTTTTCATCTTTCTTTCTTGTTTCCTTTCTTTCAAATTTGCTTTTCTGCAATTTCATGCATTGTCCAACTTGCAAATTTTTTTGCAAGTTTTTGGACACTAAAAAAAATTATTTCTTATAGACTTCATTAGAAACTGTAACATAATACATGCTTTGATATTAATTATAACTGATCAGTTGACCTTTGTTTATGTAAGCGATCTAAGCAATTCAAATCAAACCATCTTTTAAAGAAAAGTGGTCTTTTTACCTTGGTGGGAAATATGAGGTAGGGTGGTCCTTATTGGGGGAATTTTTTTTTTTTTTTTGTACTGGAAATGTTAACGTCTCACCACCTCATTTGTTTCTCCACTAGATGTAATGTATGCAAAATACCATCCAGATAATTTGTCATTTAGGGTATACTCAAAGAATGTATCTTTTTATCAACAGGTTCTTCAAGATCTGATTGCTAATATTAGCGAAGGTTTTGTTTACTGATAAAGTTGTCACCTAATTATTAAAGTGACATGACATGTGGCCAAGTATGGTGACCCATACTCAGAGTTAGTGCTCTGCATTTATCCCATTCAAAGTGCACACAAACAGCAGTGAACACACACCCGGAACAGTGGGCAGCCATTTTTGCTGCAGCACCCGGGGACTTGCTCAAGCACACCTCAGTTGTGGTACTGAAGGTGGGAGAAAACGCTGTACATTCACTTCCCCCACCTACAATCCCAGTACGAGACTCGAATCCACAACTTTTGGGTTACAGGTCCGACTCTCTAACCATTAGGCCACGACTTCCACGATAATAAAAGACCTCCTTCGAGTCCGAGTCAAACCAGCGACCTAAGGATGGTTAGAGAGTTGGACTTGTAACCCAAAGGTAATGGGTTCGAGTATCAGTACCGGCAGGAAATGTAGGTGGGAAAGTGTATCTACACCACTCTCTTCCACCTTCAGTAACCACAAGTGAGGTCTTCGCGAAAGGTATCAAACCCCCAGTTGCTCCCTGGGTGGGTGCTGCAGCGAATGGCTACCTACTGCTACGGGTGTGTATTCACTACTCACTGTTGTGTGTGTGCAGTTGGATGGGTTAAATGCAGAGCACAAATTCTGAGTATGTGTTACCATACTTGGAAACAATGGAAGAACCCTCGTAACTTCTTTGTTTTTATTGATCTCCACCAGGACTTCTTAAATGAATATTCTGGTTCCTGTGCAAACAATGCAAATACATAAAAGAGGTGTTGCGCTTATCCAAGAGTACAACGGACTCCTCTCAAAGACCAAATGAGGAAGAACAAACACAGGACATTATGCAGATTGTCAGAGAGCACTTTCACTTTCTTCACTTGTACAGTAATTTCACTTTTTAATGTTCTGCTTCTATGTGTGCGACTGAAGGACATGTCGAATTGTCATCACGATCTAGATCCTTACGCAAATTTTCAAAGATCAGTTCTCATCAGCAGCATGGTAATTCAATTTTATTTATTTTTTTCAAGATTTTATTTTTGGCATTTGATGCCTTTCGATAGGACAGTAAGTGGACAGGAAGCAAAGTGGGAGAGAGAGAGGAGGACAGGATTGGGAAAGGTCCGTGAGCTGGGACTCGAACTACGGTTTACTAATGGACTTGTATAATTACTCATTACATGCTGTTATGGTCATTAAGAGAGAATTTCAATTTTGTTGAGCACACCCCAAATGTAATCCAATCTCAAATTTGGTTTGTTTCCATTTTTCATGAACAGGTGAGAGCAGAAGATTTTAAAAGTCCAAAAATACGTTTTTTTTTTTCTTCTCCAAAACTTCATGCGATAATACAAATGTGAAACATTTCTCACATTAAGCCACTTAAATAGCAATATGAGGAACAAAATCACGGTGAGTAATAGAAAAAAAAAATGTTAAATACAGTTTCATGGTTTTTATTTATTTATTCATTTCAAGCAAATAGTGTAATAGGTCAGTAAGAAATATTTATGACAAGCAAATGTCCTCATTTCTTGACATGGCAGGTGTGGGATAAAGTTTATTTTGGAACCTGCCTTCAAATCATTCACAGTTTCTAATGCTCTTTTTCTGTCCCGTGCCTTTTCTCAGCAGTGTAGCACTAAAGCCTTTCCCAGGCTGCTGTGTGACAGCCGGATCAGAGCAAGCACTCCTGTGTCAACCCCACTGTGTCAGATAAGAAAAACAGCAGGTCTTTTTAATTGAAAAGGGATCGAATCACCCGGTTAGCGGAGGATAGTCGAACAGCTTGTATGTACTGACAAGAAACAAGGATTTAAACACACACAGCTATTGATTATGATCACGTAATTTATTTAGATAGACTTCACACACTCCCAAACCAGACTGGGGGATGTGCAAGAAGATATAAGCATAAATAGGGTCCTTACTGTGTTCATGGATACTGATATTTCTAGGGGTTTATGTCTGTATGTTTCTTAGGTAGAGTGTTTATTGAAGCACAAATGCACTGAAGCGAGTTCCAGCACTGGAAGTGCTTCCAAAACCAGGGACACAACCACAGTGGATATCAATCAATGCTCCCGAATGAAATTTTGTCAGCTTGCATGCAAACAAATGTTTTGAGAAACTGCGCAGAAAACAAAATTACTCATCAGAAAATATAATTTTTATTAAGATAAATATGTGAGACAAATACATAACACACATTTATATGCACAATATAGTGAGTTGAAGATGATTGTGCTAGCGCTTTAGAAGATACACTTTGTATCCCATTAATTTGATAATTAATCTTTAAGAAATGCCAAGGAGCTGCAGACTCTTTAACCATATTTATCTGTAACTAATCTCTTTTATATTTTGTGTAATGTCAGCAAACATGCTCCTGATATGTCTTCCAAAGTTGACCAGCACATCTGCTTTCTTGATTCCGATATATGCATATAAATATGACTCATACATCCACTAAATTAGATTGTGAGGCCCTGTGCTAACACAAAGCTTTCATGTTAAAACGCTGGGGTGTTTTATCATTCAGTCTAGCCTATTTGTAGTTTTTAGGTGAGCAAGCAATTATGGTAAAATCAGAACCTGCTATATAAAACATTTATAGTTATAGATAGCTCTTAACCTGTCATTAATCATGGCACCTTAACATAAAATATGTTACTTCAACAATTCTTGAGAACATATTACTCAGTGGCTATCACTTTGAAGTCGGGACATGAAAAACAACCAAGCCAAATTAATACAATAGTACGAGTGCCATCAGGGCTTTTAATGTTATCAGATATTGTGAGTGGGTTGATTCTCATCTGAAAAAGAAAGCCGGTATAAAAACAGCATCTTGCCAGAAGAAGAGTCTCATTAGCTGCATCTCATAACAAGGTGGCACGTCTTGTTGTTTTTTAATTGGACAAGCCTTTTAACACAAACCATTTGCTGTATCTGTTCTGGAGCTGTCATACTTCAGTAACAAGATCATTCTGACTCATGCCTAACCAGCAGCAGAGGGGAAATGTCAGGTTTAGAGAGTAAATGTTTTGTGAACCAACAAGACCCGTGTAGTCTTTACCAGAGACCAAAGACCTATTCTGATCTGTATCGCATAATAGATCACAACATTTACTGTGTTCTTCACATGCTTTATGTTAAATAAAAGGAAATAGGAATAGGAAGTGTGTCCAAATGGCATAGTATGTGGTCTAGCTTAAATACAGCTGATGAATACAGTACATTCTCTCAGGCTGCTTTCAAAAAGAGACACTAAACTGTATAGGAAAGATGGAAATGATAAAGCAGTGCCTGTAAATTCATAGTGCCATCTAGGGGTTTTTATGTCTGAGAAATAAATGGAATGGCGCCTGAAAGACCAATTGTTAACACACAACAGTCATCTTGGGAAAAAAATATGGAAAATGGGAAATTTCGAGAGATGTGAGTATTTAAATAAGTTTAAATAGAAAATTATAGATTACATATGAAAGACTGACCCAGTTAAAAGACAAAATTCACATATATTCTAAAAGACAAAACCCATGGGATGCGTACTTTACAAACAGGGAACAACATTTTCCAGTTTTTCAATAAACATACACTGCAAATGAAGTAATAGATCATAAGTGCTACGGTATCAAGGAATGAGTTTTAAAAAATGCTTCTTTAATGAATAAGAAACTAAAACATGTGTGACCATCAAAGTACAGAATGTTCTCATGTGGTTCTCATAAGAAAAAAAAAATGTTAACTGAATCTTTTAAAGATAATTTCTTCAACAAGAAACATTTTTGAAATATTACTTAGCAACAGCCCACTGAATACTGAACACAATCCTTGAATATAAGTGATCCACTTAATAAAGGCTTCATTTATTCATGATCATCTTATAAAGTTCTGTGCTGATTAAATCTTACGTAGTGATGGTGAAAAAAGAGATAAAAAAAGAAAAACTAAAAGAGGTTTCTCATGCACTGAACATTTCTGACCATTTCTAGCTCAACAGGCTACCCACATTAACAATAGCAAACATGTTTATACATGTGTTATCAACTATATTTTACCCAGCCCTATGATGCTCAGTGACCACAAAAAAATCCTACAAAATAAAATACTGGATGTTTAATAGCATACATTTTGTCAGCATTACTGACTACTGAAAGTCTCCTGAATGTGTTATGCAAGTAGTTTATTCAGATATATTGGTGCTCTTGTAGCCTCTCTTTATACAGTATATATATATATATATATATATATATATATATATATATATATATATATATTCATGGAATTCATGGAATTAGTAAAAAATAAACATTAAGACCTTTGGGACACAACAAATTAAATAACCACTTTTGCATCTCACAATAACTTATTATAATAATAATGCAATTATAACACTACTGTATGTGAAGCACTCAATATGGGACAAATTTGCACATCTGTCACTACATTCTGTTCTATCCTACTTATGCAAAACAATTACTTGAAGCCCTACAGGTGTTTCGAAAAAAGCCGATGGGTGTTTTAGCAGAAAAAGACATAGTTTAAAGGTGTATTATCCGAGGTGGTCTTTAGCTGTACCAAAACATAGAAACCAGTATGTGTGAGAGGCTAAAAAATATAAATGAAAAATTAAATAAATATATAAAGCTGCGCAAAATACTGAAAAGCCAAAGGTGATAGGTCATAACTTGGTCAAAATCTTGGTGAAATTCAACAACATAAATAATGTTTGTAATGTATTATTATTCTAAAAAATATATATTCTTGATAATGTCAAAAAATATATGGTTCCTGTGCCAAAAATGATAGTATTTAAAGCATTTTCTTTACCGAAAACGGGGGAAATTACCCAAAGAAAATGGAATGGTTTAGCAGCTTCCGATGATGACAGCTCGTTCTCATCTCCGTTACTGTGGAAACCAACTTCACATCCTACTATACGTGAATTACAACCAATAGCCACTCTAAAACTTCAGCATTCAAACTATTCATTCCAAATGACAAAATCTGCTTTTGTTCAAAATGCATAAAAACGAATCTCAGTATAAACTAATCTACGCAATCACATGTATTTATAAAATAAATAAATAAATAAATAAATATGGCATAACTTACAGCAGTTAGTTACAGCAAAACTGTTAGCTACTTCCAGATTGTCGATGTGAGGCGTCAGTCTAAAATCAGCCGTTCCGAACTGAACCATTCCGATCCGAAATGCGCTGTACTCCTGATCAGCTCCCCTCGGAAACAAGCCCCCTGTACCACAAACACAAAATATATGTTACAATTGCACAGTTCACATCATTTAAAACGTTAATTTAACAAAAAGGACGCCCATACTAAACATACCAATTTGAACACTAGGAGACCCTCCAGTTGTCAACCCGCATAAAAGGCAAATGAGACAAATCGATAAATTCTTAAACTGTTGCATCTCCACGACAGTGTGTGTTCACCCACTGTATGAAGGAAATATCTGTCGGTAATACAGTTGAATCAAATCCGTAACATGTTGAGGCGTTGCTGGAGAAAGAGCGCGGCTGCTGTCTGCAGGTGGTTCCTCTATCGCAGACTCCTGCCTCAGTCCCGCTTCTGGAGGAATAATGCAGATCTCTCCCCCCCCCCCCCCCCCTCTAGTCGCGCGCCTTCCTATGAGTTGATACCTTCACTAACATACAGGAACACTGCACATATAAACACTACGAATTACAACGAGACACTCAGGCTACTATAAGGGCACGGAGGTGATTAAAATTGGAAATCATTTCAAAGAACTACTTCAGGTTTCTATTTCTTTACTTTTTTCCAAACCTACCACATAGCCATGAGAGGCTAATGGGATCTTGTCTGTTTTCTCTCCACCACTCTGACTTTTATTTAGCTGACTAAAAATTCAAATATCAATAACATTAACCTTCATTGCATTTCAAATAAATAAAGGTTAATAAAGGTTGTGCCAAGCTTATGTCTATAAGCTATGGGCAGTTAAACCACCTAGTCATTTTTTTTAAGCCCAACAAAAATATATTGAAAAAAAAAATTGCTAAAAGCTCAGATACTGAAAATGTGTTCATCACAGAAAGTTGTATTTAAGATGTTTTTTTTTTTTTTATCAATTTCATTTTACAACTTTAAATCGGTTCTTGAAAATGGACTTTTATGAATCTAAGATTAAAATTATAAAAGGGGTTTCTTGGTCAGATAGATTTTCTGTTCATTTTACCCCTTTAATCAAAGGGGAACAGTTATAAATAAATGTATTTATTATTTATTTTTATTTTTTTTATGGTCATACAAATTATACTAGTTTTACCATCCATATAAGCTAAATATAAAGCATATCTTCATGGTATTGCACGATATATTCAAAATAAAATTAGATTTTTTTGCAAGCTCTATTTAATATGTCGGAACTTGAGTCATTAACACCATCCACCTCACTCGCCACAGACATTACTGGGCTTCCTAAATTTTGTCCACATTTGAGATGTTGCATTGATTTCAGGACCATGGACAGGTCCCACTCACCTCCTCAACGCAAATGACATGAAAACTGAGCTGTACATGCAGCCTTGTTTTTTAATTAATTAACTTATTTTTTATTTCTCTGGATTTTCACATCTATGATGAAACAAAAGCAATTAAAATTTCATGAACATTTTGTATTACATAGCTTTGAACAACTTGATAACATTTTTTAACTGTGCGTGCACTCATTTGTGTGATAGATAGATAGATAGATAGATAGATAGATAGATAGATAGATAGATAGATAGATAGATAGATAGATAGATAGATAGATAGATAGATAGATAGATAGATAGATAGATAGATGAATGTACTAATACTGCTCACAGGTATCTCATTGAATTTTGGAAATGTTCTGTCTCCTCCTCTCCCTTTAGCACAGACCATAAGCGACACATTAATCATCATCTCTTACATCTCCCCAACCGCCATGTCCCAGTTTCATTCCCATCAGCCCATGCCCCATACTGCATGAGCTGCTATAACAAAATCCCAGGCTGGACGTCTTTCAGAGTTAAATTGCAAATATAAAAATTGGGCTCACTGAAGTGATAAATGAAAAATTTAATATTTCAAAATAAAAAAATGACAATGTGTTTTTCTAAAGAGAGGTGAAGATAACCATAACCCACTTTTAATCATTCAGGCTCAGGTAACAAGTCTCACTTCACAAGCATATTTTAACTGTGTTTAGTATGGATATTATACCCTTTATATGCAATTTTTGAAATTACACAGGTATGTGCTAAACACAATTTTCTGAAAACAGTGTGGCTGAATAGATCTTTGCAGTCAATACATACAATGTATGAAGACGTCACTTCCTGTTTGTTGTTGGCGGCTGTACTGCGTTTGAGCTCCGTCACTATATTCTTTTCATTGACTATTTTTAACTCAAAAATCAATTGTATACATCATCGTTTCCGTTTATATAACGTGTGAATATATCCTCTATTGTATTCTACAACAAAAACAATCAGAGCGCCTCGCTATCACTAGTTTTATTTTGATCTCCCGGGTCCGCTATTAGCTTTTAGCCCATTAGCATCAGCGGCGTGGTTGCAGCTAACTGCGCTAACATTGCTAATACTCTATTCACACACATTACCACTGCTGTACTCACTGTTACTTGCTTTAATGGCGGATGAATGTCTCCACTCTGTGCAGCTCGAGCTCGAGGCCGTGGGAAAGCAGATTCGCGACCTGGAGGTGAGGCAGGCCCAGCTGAGAGAGCGGAGAACCGCGCTGGAATCATCCCGGGCTGACGCTCACAAGTCCGGGGTAAGTATACAGCGATCTGTTAACAGTCCCACCACGTCTACTCCGTGTGTTTCTCTGCACAGGCCCGGTGCACCCAGGACGCGATCTTCCCAGATGTCCTTCACTGCGACGCCGGGACACCACGGACCCTGGGTGCATCCACAGCGGAGGACGCGAGCCGGGTCCCGGGCGACGACTTCTCCCCCTCCTGCCTTCGACATCTCCATCCGGAACCGCTTCGCTCCCCTCCGCGAGACAGGACGCGACGCTGTGATCATCGGAGACTCCATCGTCCGACACGTAAGTGCTACGTTAGCCGAAGGTAAAGTGCACACTCATTGTTTGCCTGGTGCTCGTGTTCTCGATGTTTCTGCGCAGATACCCGCGATCCTGAAGGTCGACGAGAGCCCCAGAGCGGTCGTGCTTCACGCCGGGGTTAACGACACCACGCTGCGGCAGACGGAGACGCTGAAGAGGGATTTCAGCAGCCTGATCGAGACGGTTCGCAGCACGACGCCCGCGGCGACGATCGTCGTGTCAGGACCACTGCCCACGTATCGACGAGGACACGAAAGGTTCAGTAGACTTTTTGCTTTAAATGAATGGTTGTTGTCATGGTGTAAAGAACAGAAACTGCTATTTGTTAATAACTGGAATCTTTTCTGGGAGCGTCCTAGGCTGTTTCGCGCTGATGGATTACACCCCAGCAGAATCGGAGCGGAGCTGCTCTCTGACAACATCTCCAGGACACTTCGCTCCATGTGACTAGTAAGACAATTCTCTAATAACTATTATGATGAGTTTTGTTCCACCCGCTTAAATGATAAAAGTACTTGTGCTGTAAAAACTATTAAGACTGTGTCTGTTCCCCGAATAGTGAGGTCAAAATATAATGTAGGATCTAGAAAAAATCTTATCCTAATTAAACCAGAAAAATGTAAAGTAAATGAACAAAAACAATTTTTAAAGTTTGGGCTCATAAATATTAGATCACTCACACCCAAAGCAGTTATTGTAAATGAAATGATCACAGAAAATAGTTTTGATGTACTCTGCTTGACTGAAACCTGGCTAAAACCAAATGATTATTTTGGTCTAAATGAGTCTACTCCACCAAACTACTGTTATAAGCATGAGCCCCGTCAGACTGGTCGTGGAGGAGGTGTTGCAACAATATATAGTGATATTCTCAATGTTACCCAGAAAACAGGATACAGGTTTAACTCTTTTGAAATACTTCTGCTAAATGTTACACTGTCAGACATGCAAAAGAAATCTAATGTATCTCTTGCTCTGGCTACTGTGTATAGACCACCAGGGCCGTATACAGAATTCCTAAAAGAATTTGCAGATTTCCTCTCAGACCTTCTAGTTACAGTTGATAAGGCGCTAATCATGGGAGATTTTAATATTCACGTTGATAATGCAAATGATACATTAGGACTTGCGTTTACTGACCTAATAAACTCCTTTGGAGTCAAGCAAAATGTCACCGGGCCCACTCATCGTTTTAATCATACACTAGATCTAATTATATCGCATGGAATCGATCTTACTGCTATAGATATTGTACCCCAATGTGATGATATTACAGACCATTTCCTTGTATCGTGCATGCTGCGTATAACTGATATTAACTATATGTCTCAGCGTTACCGTCTGGGCAGAACTATTGTTCCAGCCACCAAAGACAGATTCGCAAATAACCTGCCTGATCTATCTCAACTGCTATTTGTACCCAAAAATACACATGAATTAGACGAAATTACTGACAACATGGGCACTATTTTCTCTAATACATTAGAAGCTGTTGCCCCCATCAAATTGAAAAAGGTTAGAGAAAAACGTACTGTGCCATGGTATAACAGTAATACTCACTCTCTCAAGAAAGTAACTCGTAGTCTTGAACGCAAATGGAGAAAAACTAACTTGGAAGTTTTTAAAATTGCATGGAAAAACAGTATGTCCAGCTATAGACAGGCTCTAAAAACTGCTAGGGCAGAGCATATCCACAAACTCATTGAAAATAACCAAAACAATCCAAGGTTTTTATTTAGCACAGTGGCTAAATTAACAAATTACCAGACGCCACCTGATTCAAATATTCCACCAACGTTAAATAGTAATGACTTTATGAATTTCTTCACTGATAAAATAGATAACATTAGAAATGCAATAGCGAATGTAGATTCTACAGCGTCTAACACTTCAGTTTCATCCATCGCACCCAAAAATAAACTGCAGTGCTTTACAAATACAGGACAGGAAAAGCTAAATAAACTTATCACTGTATCTAAACCAACAACATGTTTATTAGATCCTGTACCCACTAAATTACTAAAAGAGCTGTTACCTGTAGCCGAAGAACCGCTTCTCAATATCATTAACTCGTCGTTATCTTTAGGTCACGTCCCAAAACCATTCAAGCTGGCGGTTATCAAGCCTCTTATTAAGAAACCAAAACTAGATCCTAGTGTACTGGCAAATTATAGGCCTATTTCAAATCTTCCATTTATGTCTAAAATTTTAGAAAAAGTTGTGTCTGCTCAATTGAGCACCTTCCTGCATAAAAATGATCTGTATGAAGAATTTCAGTCAGGTTTTAGGCCCCACCATAGCACAGAAACTGCACTTGTTAAAATTACAAATGACCTGCTTCTTGCGTCAGATCAAGGCTGCATCTCATTTCTAGTCTTACTTGATCTTAGTGCTGCGTTCGACACCATAGATCATGACATACTCATAGATCGATTACAAAACTATACAGGTATTCAAGGGCAGGCTCTAAGATGGTTTAGATCCTACCTGTCCGATCGCTACCATTTTGTTTACTTAAATGGGGTGTCATCTCATTTATCATCAGTAAAATATGGAGTGCCACAAGGATCCGTCCTAGGTCCCCTTCTATTTTCAATATACATGTTGCCCCTTGGTAATATTATTAGAAAATACGGAATTAGCTTCCACTGTTATGCTGATACTCAGCTATATATTTCAACGAGACCAGATGAAACTTCCCAATTATCTAAGCTAACAGAGTGTGTTAAAAATGTAAAAGATTGGATGACAAATAATTTTCTCCAATTAAATTTGGATAAGACAGAGATATTAATTATTGGACCAAAAAACACCACACAGAATCTTGTAGATTACAATCTGCAACTAGACGGATGTACTGTTACTTCCTCTACAGTCAGAAATCTGGGTGTTATATTAGACAGCAATTTGTCTTTTGAAAATCATATTTCCAATGTTACAAAAACCGCATTCTTCCATCTTAGAAACATTGCCAAGCTACGAAACATGTTATCTGTTTCTGATGCAGAAAAGCTAGTTCATGCTTTCATGACCTCTAGACTGGACTATTGTAATGGACTTCTAGGTGGTTGTCCTGCTTCGTCAATAAACAAGCTACAGGTAGTCCAAAATGCAGCAGCTAGAGTCCTTACCAGGTCAAGAAAATATGATCATATTACCCCAATTTTACAGTCTCTGCACTGGCTACCTATTAAGTTCCGTATCTGTTACAAATTATCATTACTTACCTATAAGGCCCTAAATGGTTTAGCTCCTGCGTACCTAACTAGCCTTCTACCACGCTACAACCCATCACGCACCCTAAGGTCACAAAACGCTGGACTTTTGGTAGTTCCTAGGATAGCAAAGTCCACTAAAGGAGGTAGAGCTTTTTCACATTTGGCTCCCAAACTCTGGAACAGCCTTCCTGATAATGTTCGGGGTTCAGACACACTCTCTCTGTTTAAATCTAGATTAAAAACGCATCTCTTTCGCCAAGCATTCGAATAATGTATCTCTTAAATTGTGAGTGTAGTTGCATCTGCATTTTTATTCTTTAGCTTGGGTTAAACTAATTTTACTTTGTTGGATCAGCAGCTATGCTAATGATGTCTCTATTTTGTTTCTATGTTTTGCCACGGGATTTACATCCCGTGGTAACTAGGATTTACACAAGCTCCAGTCTGGATCCAGAACACCTGAGAAGAGATGATGCTGACCCTCAGAGGACCCCAGATGATCCTAACCTTGAATCAACAAACAGAACTAACAATTATTGCTACATGTGTGACTGCATCCTATAATTACTATTAATTAATAATATTGATAGTTCATCATCTAGCTGACTACGTCTTGTATTATTATTATTATTTTTATTTTTCTAAAATCCTGTCAAACGTGCACAAACTACTAGCTACTACTAAATATTGTAGAAACATAATTTTCTGTAAAGTTGCTTTGTAATGATTTGTATTGTTAAAAGCGCTATACAAATAAACTTGAATTGAATTGAATTGAATTGGATGCTTTTTATCAAGCCAAATATATTATGTATTCCCTGTATATGTTTGTAGAATTAAGAAGATGAGACTGACAATAAATCAAATAGATGCATAACTAAGATGCTAAAATTAGTAGTAACTATAATCTATCATTAGCAATGATCAATTCAAGCTTTAGTATATGTTGTGCATGACACACACTGTAAAAAATGTACTGTAGAATTTACAGGATTTTACTGGCAAAAAAGTTGCCAATAAAATCCTGTAAAAATGATGTTAATTGCTGTAAAATGGAAATACAGTAGTTTGTAGTATTTTTTACAGTAACATTGAATTTAACTTGTAGTTTATTTTACAGCAATATTTTGTAATTTCACTAAAGTACAGTATTTACCTGGCAAAAAAGTTGCCAATAAAATCCTGTAAATACCCCTAAATACAATATGATGTTGTAATAAATTAACAATGAAACTGCTTTAAAGAATAATTTTAACAGTAAACTATAAAATACTGATATAAATGCATTATCATGAGCTCTATCTTAATATATTTACAAATGAATAAAAATGAATAAAGTCAATAATGTTGCAAATAAGTATTTATTAAAACTGGCAGAAAGAAATTGCAAGGCTTTTACTGGTAAAATAAAAATTTCAGTCTTTCAACAGTTAAAATCTTATCATAAAAATAACATAGCATCACAAATAACTACAAATACATGTAAAAAAAAAAAAGCCATACTCAGAGTAGAAAATGCTGGAATCAACATTAAATCACAAATTCTGTTGTTTGAGCTTATGTCCTATTAAATTAAGAATATTCCTGCAAAAGACAATTTAATAAATACATACTGAAAGTCCATCAACTTTCTGAGATGAGCACACACATGAGGGTTGTCCCTCTTCTCTGAGACTTTTCCACTTGTTTTGCCTCCATGTATCCGTCTTGTATCCAGTGAGGGTTGTGATTCCAAGAAAACATCTGCACATAAAAACAAGCAAAAGCATCAGGATAAAGTTATGTATCAAATGAAAGAAGCTCAATAAAATAAATGTCAAAATGCCACTTGTACAATACAATCAGCATTTACAAGTACTTAAAAGGTTACTCCACCCCAAAATGAAAATCTTGCCATTAATCACTTACCTCAATGTTGTTCCAAACCCGTAAAAGTTTAGTTCGTCTTCGGAACACAATTTAAAAAATTTTGAATGCAACTGGGAGGATTGTGACTGTCCCACTGACTGCCAAGTAAATACCACTGTCAAGGCCCAGAAAAGTATGAAAGACATCATCAGAATAGTCCATCAGTGGTTCAACCGTAACGTTATGAAGCAAAGAGAATACTTTTTGTATGCAAAGAAAACAAAAATAACGATTTATTCAACAATTTGCCTCCTCTATGCATCAGTGTAGAGCCATTTTGGAGAGTATCTGTTGAACTGCAGCCGCTGTTCTGTGTCAGCTGGGTCACATGGACACGCTTTCTATGTTTATTTACGCTTTGATTTGAACGAAAACAAAAATAACATCTTTGTTGAATAAAGTTGTTCTTTTTGTTTTCTTTGCATACAAAAAGTATTCTTGTAGCTTCGTAAAATTACAGTTGAACCACTGATAGCAGATGGACTATTCTGAAGATGCTTTTCATACTTTTCTGGGCTTAGATATGTTAATTGTTTGGCAGTCAGTGGGACAGATGCAAGCCTCCCGGTTCTCATTCAAAATATCTTAAATTGTGTTCTGAAGACAAACAAAGCTTTTACGGGTTTGAAATGACATTAATCACTGTTAATCACGTTAACAGTGATTGACTAAATTGTCATTATGGAGTGTAGTAACCCTTTAAACTAAATAAGTAACCTTTTTCGCAAATGAAATTACTTAAGTAAAACTGGTTACCTTTTAAAAAATTCTAGTGTGCAAAAGATGTCTGCTCCAGGGACGCCAGACTGAAGTTGTAATAAGACTCCAAATCCAGCTACAAAGTTGAGGTATGAATTCACAACCATCTGACCCTCAAATAGTTAAAAGCCACTGGGTGGACCTGAAATTAAGAAATATAAGCAATAATGTAACCTACAATGCATTATTTCAATATAAAATTTAATCTAAATAACAAGTTTATCAAATTATTTAAAGAATTAATACATTACCTAATAAAATCAGCTTCAGAGTCTTGAAGCATCAAACATTTCTCCACATCAGCTGCTAATCTTTGCACCTACAAGACATAAAGAAAATAATCTTGTGATTTATTTAAAGCATTTACATAAATGAGACCAAAATTAACACTCAAAAAATATATTTTAGAATAAACAACCAATTATAAATTATAATATTACATTGTAGAACTGTACCACCATATTAAATAATTTACAGTGCAAAATTACAACTGTGTAATGAAATTAATGTTTTACATTAATTTTTGAAAATACAATTAATAAATGTTGGAAAAATGCAATGATACTTTTTAAACGTGTAACTAAACCGCCATTAGGTGGCAGCGAATAACTTAATGAGTGAATCAACTGAGTCATTCATTGAACCGATCCGTTCAAAAAGCTGAATCATTCAGCAAAAACACCGCTTAGTTTTGATTTGAGAATGAGCAAAATAGTTTTGATTGGATCGTTGTTTGGAACTATTTTCGTTGGTGAAATAGAACAACATTCAATATTGTGTCTAGAAAGTAAGTAACTTGTTAACTAATTGTTTATTGAACTATGTATTTGCAATCGTGATACTCACGAAAACAGCTCACTTGTGATGCTTCTTATATCATATGTTATAAATAAACTCAACAGTTGAACATTCACCTCATGTATTTTCCGTGAGTTTATGTGTGCCGTTAAGCTTGTTTTGAAGTTGAATGAAACGTTAATATAATCAGAATCAGGCTCCGTTTCGATGCTTCCTCAGTCTTTTTTTCTGTTTTTTTTTTTAATCAGGCTAACTTGTCCAGTCGGGCATATAAAGATGTCTTTCACTTATTATAGTAAGGCATCACGTCAATATGGGACAGTTGAACACATATAAACAAATGAACACATATAAACAAATGAAATTTCACATTCTGCTGTTTTTCAGTTATTTCGACAGATAACGTTAGTATTACTATGACAATCGTTCGCATTGGGCTTTATGATAAAAGTTAGGTAAACAGTACTTTAAATGCTCTCAATAAGAAAATGTAACTTCCAGAAATCGAACATTTGGCCTAACTATGCTATGATGGCAATTCCCAGTTTACTGCACAGAAGTTACCAAGGCCACTTCTCTAAATGTCAGGATAGGAGGCTATTGTGACATGATATCGCTTATACATTATATACTCAAATAAATATAAAAAGGATATGTTTCTCTAGTATATTTAAGTGAACTTACCAGGAATTATGAATAAAGCCTCTAATCTTCAGTCGTTCTCACGCTGCTCCAGTCGGCTGGGTTTCAGATTTGAATGATGCGCGCGCAATCCCATAATGCCACACTACAGTAAATTAGTGTAAAAAGCAGGAACAACAGTGACAACACCTGCTTCTTGTAAATGAATTACAGTTGACGTGGAAATATACTGTTAACAACTGTAAAACCTTATTTGACCCACAATGCATTGCAAATTACAGCTGCATCTTGTAAAATGTTTATACAGTAAAATTCTGTAAAATTTTGCTGTAGAAACTACAGCAATTTTTACAGTGCACATACATGCTCTCACTTTCTCTCTCTCTCTCTCTATCTCTCTCTCTCTCCCTCTCTCTCTCTCTCTCTCTGTCTGTCTTTTGGCACTCTTCAATGTCCTTATTCAAGCTTATGGCTGTTTATCAAGTGGGTCGTCCTCACATTAACATGTTACTGCTCCAACCTCTCTTTTCCTTCTAGATAAGCCCCTGCAAATCTGCACATATATAAGCAGAAAGGGCATGCTGTGGGCAAGGAGACTGGCTGCAGGACTAATGGCCATTCCGCATGGCGCGGACCTAAGAGTAACGCAGTGAGACAAGTTCCCATGATATAGTATGTTTTAGCCTATTTCTATATGATATAGACTAAAGCTATATCACAGGCTACTATGTTTGTCTTTCTGGCTTTTCTTTTGTAGAAAACAGTACACAAGGCATATCATATATTTTACAGACCAAGATAATGTACACTTCACTGAACAAATTGCTCAAATGGTTCTCAGTTATTATGAATTATTATTGGTGCTCAGTTATTATTAATCAATATTGAAAACTGTTTTGCTGGAAGGTTTTTCCCCCTCAGTATTCTTTGATAAATAGAATGCTCAAAAGAACAGCATTTAATTGAAATATAAATCTTTAGTAACACTTTATAATAACTTTCATTAATAAATCATTAACAAACATTATATAATGCTTAATGGATCATTAGTTAATAAATATTCAAAGAGTCAGAAATTACATGATCTTGATAATGTTTGCTAATACATTTATTTAACATTTGATCATGTTCAAACAAATCATTATTACATGTAAGTTTAAATGCTTACGAATATCATTAAACCTTCAATTCCATACAATCAAGCACTTTTTTAAAATCTACAAATGATTTTAGCAGATGTTATAAAATGATTAAAGGCTTGTTTTATTGCACAACACTTTTCCTGCTATTGAGGTGGGATGGGGTAAGGCAGGGGTAGGCAAGTTCGGTCCTAGATAGCCGTAGTCCTGCAGAGTTCAGCTTCAACCCTAATCAAACACACCTAAACAAGCTCGTGTACTTACAGTGTATTTATCTAAGAAAGTTCTGGTAATACAAGGTAACTACATGGGGTAGGGTTAGGTTTAGGGATAGGTTCAGAGTTACTACCTCGTTATTACATAGTTATTGTAATTACTATAATAAGTACATAGTATGTACATGGGGAACAGGACTGTAAAATAAAGTGCTACCAAGTCTATAGGGAGGTGAGGGTATTTTTAGGGTTGGAGCTGAATTCTGCAGGACTGCGGCTCTCCAGGACCGAACTTGCCTACCCCTGCAGTAAGGTTAGGGACAGGTAAAAGTCCAGTGTCCATAAAGATACTAAATGATTAATAATAATTTATAAACATTTTCAAAATATGAATAGTTTCAACTTTAGATCAGCTACTGCAAAAACATAAACAAATGATTCATAAATGATTGGTAAAGATGCGTGAATAGGGTGTGCATGAATAGGGTAAATTCAGGTTTTTCGGGACACTTTTTGCCACTGATATAACTGTTCATAAAGGTATTAATGATTAGTAAACATTTATAAACATTTGCAAATGATGAATAGTTTCCCCTTTAGATTGGGTACTGCAAAAACATGAACAAATAATGAATAGATTATTTGTTAAGATTTATAAATAGAGATCTACACAACAAACAAAGACCAACAAATGAAGATCATATGAACTGAACGCTTACTGGCATTTGCAAGCATTTAAATTTACATTAAATAATCATATGTTAATTATTATGTAATGTTTAATAAGTTCATTAGTAAACATTATCAAGCACATTATCTCATATTTCTAGCAATGTGAATATATATTAACAAATAATATGTTAAGCATTTTATAATGTTGGCTAATGCTTTATAAATGAAAGTTATTATAAAGCGTTACTAAATCTTTTGTAACATTATAATTGTCTTAATTTTTTTTCACTTTTCATCAATTCAATGCATCTTTGTTGAAAGTATTAATGTCTTGAAGAAATCAGAGGAAATAATGAAGAATGCAAAAGATAAAGAGAGGCAGAAAAAAATGACTTCTCATTATCCATTTCCTCCACACATCATTTCATCCCATCCCAGACCCAGTTCTGTCATGCCTCCATTTGAAAGATGCCACCACTTTCAAACACCCAAATTTCTGCCCACACTGTCATGCACACACACACTCCATATCAAAAAAGCGAGTCCATCTATCTCTGGGTGTTTGCAAGTAACCTTATCATCAGTCTCAGCTCATGATAAAATTTCCCCTTCACACTATGACTTCACTCATGCGTGGATGAGAGACAGTGGCACTGGAAAATTCAGTATTGGGAACGATGCTTCCATTGTTTTGTTTTTTTTTGTTTGTTTTTTTGATTCCACTCCTTCTGACTTAGAGAAACATCTTTAACTAAAATATTGCTCAAGTGTCTTAAATACCTAATAACATCAGCTAAAGATATGTCACTATATATTATAATTATAATAAAGGGCAGTGTTGGATGTGGAAACTACCATTCCACCCCCACCTCGCCCAGTGTGTGTTCAGGTTGTATTAGGCAGTAGTCTATGTGATATAGGTTACAGAGTGAATTGACTGGTGGGGTGGGAGGACAGATAACCAGCAGGAATCGAACAAGATGCATTAAACAATGTGTGAGACAGCAATCATGGGGAAAACTCAGAGGCGAACATGTGTGGGTGGGCTTGGAAACACACGCTGAGAAGTGTCACGCTCAAGCACAACTGCAAGCTGCTGAAAATAACTTTGTAACTGTTGAGACACATTTTTGAAGAGTGCTTTACAGGTTTTAGATATTATTCAGCTCTGTCTTCTAAATTAAATTTCCCTGCTTCGACTATCAATAGAGCATACCAATATACCAAAAATAGTTTCTTATATTGCGCATTGTAAGAACGAGTCAGCCTATTGTTCGTTATCTGGCTCGGCTCGGTGTTCATCTTCAGTTCTCTCTTCACAGCAGTTCAGTCAGTGTACTGTTTGAGTAAATGAATTACTCCGGGATATTGGTTCTCTTACGAGAGTTCTCTCATACTGCGTCTTAGCTAAGACGCTACGGGAAAAGTCTCTTTTCACGATACACTGAAGCAAAAAATTATCCTTAATTTTGAATTATTGTAAAGCGCATTTGCAGCAGCACACAGCCATAGGCGAGACGGCTTGCTCACTTCGCGCCCTCCATGCCACTTCCCGCCGAAACGGGTGTGGCATAGCCCTATAAAGGGAGCTCAAAAATGCTGACTCACCTGATTTTTCATCTCTTCAGCGAAGCTCACGCATCGTTGGATCACGAGAGGAAGATGCCTTCTTGCGGCTCGTGCAGAGCCCCGCTCAGCGAGGGAGACTGTCACTTTATCCTTGTCTCCTGCCTGGGTGAAGATCATGCAGCGCTCGCCCTCGCTGACGGCGGATGCCCTAACTGCGAGCTGTTGCCAATGGTGACTCTGAGGACTCGCTTGGCATTTTTCTCTGAGCCCGCATTCCCCGCTGCGCTGCAGCGCCGTAAAAAGCGCCGCTCCCAGCGGATTCCAGAACCGTCTCCAGCTCAACCTAGCTCACCGGTTCGCCCTGCTTCACCGGCCTCCTCTGCATCGCTTCCCGATGGTCAGCGCCCGCTGTCTGCCGCTGCATCTTCCGAGGAAGTCGATCTCAGGGCCGCGTCGGGGGAAGAGGACACGTGCTCTCTGCTAGCTTCGGGCAGTGAGGGCTGGGCGAGCTCCGGGGATCTCGCGCTTTCTGCTCAGAAGACCAGCGGACGAGCTGACTTGAGAAGGAGCTGATGCGAGTGCTCACGCTGGCTGCGACGAGCCTTGGCCTCGAGTGGTCTGCACCAGTGCCCCCCTCTCGTTCCCGGCTGGATGGTAGGTTCCATCCGGA
Organism: Carassius carassius; assembly: GCF_963082965.1. Lineage (NCBI taxonomy): Eukaryota > Metazoa > Chordata > Actinopteri > Cypriniformes > Cyprinidae > Carassius > Carassius carassius. The sequence goes on along the minus strand of NC_081787.1, from coordinate 8,779,188 downwards.
TGAGCGTACTTCTCCGAACTCAAAGCCCGCCCCATTTCTTCCTGAGCTTCACGAAGAGGTGGCAAATGCTTGAAACGCTCCATATTCAGCGCGAACTCGTTCGCCTGTCTCACTAGCATTCTCCACACTGGATGATGCTAAAAACAGAGGCTACCAGTCACTTCCGCCGGTGGAACAGGCGATAGCCACGCACCTTTGCCCGCCCTCTGCTGGACGGCAAACGAAAGCGGTGTTGCCATCTAAAGCCTGCAGCATGACGTCAGCTCTGCTTGCGCGGATCTTTTCTGCTGCTGGGCAGGCTGCGTCTGCACTACACACCATGGCCACGCTGCAGATATTCCAGGGTGATCACATCCGTAAGCTGGACGAGATGGGACCTGAGGCTGTCTGTCTCACGGATTTGAGGAGTGCTTCGGATCTCTCTTCGCGCTACTAAATCCGCTGCACAGGCCGTGGGACGAGTTATGGCTTCCGCTACGGAGGCTGAAAGGCATCTATGGCTGAGCATCTAAGCGTCGCAAGCATTCAAGCACTTCCTCCCGAAGCGCTCCGGTTCTGCAGCGAGTCGTGCTAGACCGGCCCCGCAAAGCTCTCAGCCACACCCCCCGCCTTCTGCTGCTTCATCGCAACAGCGTCAGCAACACAGCACTACATAGTAAACGTGCCCACTCCTCAGTGCCCACAAACACTATGTCACACACGTCATGTGGTTTCTGTAAAAACGAAACCCGTGCACGTTCGTTCTGCCCAGGCAGACAACGAGTCAAAAGCAGTAAATGTGCACGCTTACAGCCCACAATTACTCACAGACAGCACGAGTCCCATGGGACCCGCTCAGCCCTCCCTCACTCGGTTAAGCACCGTGGCGGGGTCGAGGACGAGCGATCTGCCCGCTGTGATCAGCGCGCTCCCCGCCTCAAGTGTCACAGGCATAACGCCCATGTTACAGCACATCGAAGCGCTGCCGTTGCCCAGCCAACAGAGCGCGCTTCGCATCCAACCCTTAGCCATTCATGCAGACGCATGGTCAGCGCTTCCAGGGGTTTCGGATTGGGTGCTAGACATTATAAAGAGAGGCTACTCGCTACAGTTTTTTCGACGCCCTCCGCGCTTTATTAGTGCGCGTCGAAACTACGGTCAAAACAGAAGTAGCACACCTACTTCGAGCCGAAATATCAAAACTGTTAAGCAAAGGGGCTGTGGAGCCTGTATCTCAAGCTCAAAGCGAAGGGGGACTGTACAGCAGATACTTTCTAGTGCCCAAGAAAGACGGGGGTTTCAGACCCATACTGGATCTAAGACAGCTGAACAAGGCATTGGCGAAACGCAGTTTCAAAATGCTTACAGCCAGGAGACTCCTCGCGCATTTTCGCAGAGGAGACTGGTTCATGTCGATAGATCTGAAGGACGCGTATTTTCAAATACAGATAGCGTCACGTCACAGGCGATACTTGAGATTCGCCTTCGAGGGCCAGAAATACCAGTATACAGTCTTGCCGTTCGGCTTGTCCATGGCTCCTCATACATTTACGAGGTGCATGGACGCAGCGCTCGCTCCTCTCAGACTCAGAGGCATGCGAGTGCTGAAACTATTTGGACGACTGGCTGATTCTGGCTCATTTACGATCAGAGCTCGTGGAGCACAGGGCCATTTTACTCGATCACATCGAGAAACTCGGTCTCAGTGTCAACTGGACGAAGAGTTCGCTGAACCCCAGTCAGACGATACTGTTTTTGGGTATAGCTCTGGACTCACGCTCCATGACGGCGCGGCTGTCGCCACAGCGCGCGTTGGGCATTCAGCGCGCAGCGAGCTCTCTCTGCTGCGGCGCGACCTTCTCGCTCAGAGAATTTCAGAAGATGCTAGGTCTCATGGCCTCAGCATCACCAGTTCTTCAGTTGGGCCTGCTCCGCATGCACCCCTTGCAGTTCTGGCTGAAAGCGCGAGTACCGCGCAGAGCGTGGATATCCGGTCAGTTGCGTCTCAATGTCAATCAGAGCTGTGTTACAGCCTTGAAACCCTGGACAGCGAACGACTGGTACCAATCAGGTGTAAGCCTGGGGAATTCCTCGAAAGTGAAAATGGTGTCGACAGACGCCTACACTTCGGGATGGGGAGTGCTGCTCGAGGGCAGACCGTTCTTTGGCCTGTGGTCAGAACGGGAAAAGCTCCAACATATCAACTGTCTGGAAATGCTGGCAGTAGAGAACGCGCTGACGCGCTTTTGTCCCCGAATCAAGGGCCACCACGTCTTAGTCCGTTCGGACAACATGTCTGTGGTGTCCTACATAAATCGCCAGGGCGGTCTCAGGTCCAGAAAACTTTACAGGTTGGCAGAACGCCTCCTGGTTTGGGCTCAGCGCAACTTGCGCTCGCTGAGAGCAGTTCATGTGCCTGGGCTAAAGAATCTGGGTCCAGACAGACTGTCCAGAAACAACATTCCCACGGGCGAATGGTCTCTACACCCACAGACAGTCCAGCTGCTGTGGGAGAGATTTGGCAGGGCGGAAGTGGACCTCTTCGCGTCCCACGAAAACGCTCACTGCCCCGCGTTCTTTTCCAAGAACGAAAGTGCGCTGTCACAAAGGTGGCCGTGCTGCCCGCTCTATGCTTTTCCCCCTGTCTCCCTCCTTCCGCAGGTGATAGAACGGGTGAGGGAAACAAGATGTTACCCGCTGATCTCTCAGTGGGAGTGCTAAATACTATCACTCAGGCTAGAGCTCCGTCGACTCGACGGCAATATGCCTCGAAGTGGTCAGTATTCTCCAGCTGGTGCACAGCTTGGGGACGTTCACCCCTTAGTTGTGAGGTGACGGAGGTTCTCTGCTTCCTACAGGAGCTGTTGGATAAGGGCAGAGCCCCCTCCACGCTCAAAGTTTACATGGCGGCTATCGCAGCGTTTTCTGAGACAACGCTCGGTCAGTCAATAGGAAGGAACGATTTGGTCATCCGCTTCCTTAGAGGAGCTAGGAGGCTGAATCCTCCCAGACCTCCGTCAGTCCCTGTATGGGACCTCTCGACGGTTTTGGAGGCCATGAAAGGTTCCCCTTTCGAGCCTATCCGAATGATTAGCCTCAAACATCTGTCGTTCAAGACAGTGTTCTTGTTGGCTCTCGCTTCAGTGAAGCGTGTGGGTGACCTGCACGCGCTCTCCGTGAGCCCGACGTGCTTGGAGTTTGGGCCTAATGACTCAAGGGTCATACTCAAACCTAGGCACGGTTATGTGCTCAGGTTATTTCCCTGTCTACCCTGTTGGTGTCAGAAGAGGATGGAGACTCGAGTCTTCTTTGCCCCGTTAGGGTTTTAAGAACTTATGTGTCTCGCTCTGCTGTCTTCAGACAGACTGAGCAGCTGTTTGTCTCGTTCAGTGGACGTTCCAAGGGAATGGCTGTTTCGAGACAGAGCCTATCCAGATGGATTGTTGACGCTATAGCGTTAGCTTACGCTTCCAGGGGCCTTCAGTGCCCACTGGGCGTCAGAGGACACTCCACAAGTGGGCGTGGTCTAGTGGGATTTCCTTACAGGATATATGTATGGCGGCAGGATGGGCCTCGTCGTCTACATTTATCAGGTTCTATAACCTAGAGGTTCCCGCCCTGCAAGCAAAGCTGTTGTCAGTATAGTTGAATCAGGGTCCTGATTGGAACTCTGAGATTGCAAGCGCTATGCGCTGCCGACTGTTATATGGGCAGTATCGCGTAAGACCCACATTACCACATTGGTCAGGCCTTGCCTTGATTATGTGATGTCATATTGCCGCGTCTACGGACGCTGCTAGATATGGGACGGAGGGTCTCCCCCCTACTGTTCTAGGACTCTCTGTGAGTCCCTCTGGTGATTGTGCACTGTAAATCCTGGGCGTCGCTTCCAGGTTTATTGGTGTGTGATCTCTGCACGCACGGCGCTTTACATTGGGTTCCCGTAGCATCTTAGCTAAGACGCAGTACGAGAGAACTCTCGTAAGAGAACGTACTCGGTTACTAACGTAACCTCGGTTCTCTCTAGAAGAGGGAACGAGTACTGCGTTCTCTGCCGTGCGTACGATTCACTCTGGTTCGCTTCAGCGATGAAATAAATCAGGTGAGTCAGCCTTTTCGAGCTCCCTTTATAGGGCTAGGCCACACCCGTTTCGGCGGGAAGTGGCATGGAGTGCGCGAAGCATGGAGGTCTGATGTTGCATCAGCCTGCGCTCGATAGGCTTATGCAGTTGCCGCAGAGCAGCCAATGAGCGAGCGAGCCGTCTCGCCTATGGCTGTGTGCTGCTGCAAATGCGCTTTACAATAATTCAAAATTAAGGATAATTTTTTGCTTCAGTGTATCGTGAAAAGAGACTTTTCCCATAGCGTCTTAGCTAAGACGCAGTACTCGTTCCCTTTTCTAGACAGAACCGAGGTTACGTTAGTAACCGAGTACGTTTGTTTTAACTCAGAAGGAATGTCAGCCACATTAAAAAAGTTAACAGCTTAAGTCATTTATGGATTAATGCGTATTGGAGACATGAACCGTTTAAAACGATTCAGTTCGATTTGGTGAACTGGTTCAAAAAGACATCGAATGATTCATTCGCGAACCGGATATGACAAACTGCTTTGTTTTGAACTCTCTCACAACAGACACTGAAGAGAAGACAATACTGAACAAATTCATAGTTTTTGCTATTTTTGGACCAAAATGTATTTTCGATGCTTCAAAATATTCTAACTGACCCTCTGATGTCACATGGACTACTTTGATGGTTTTTCTTACCTTTCTGGACATGGACAGTATACCGTACACACAGCTTCAATGGAGCGACTGAGAGCTCTCGGACTAAATCTAAAATATCTTAAACTGTGTTCCAAAGATAAACGGAGGTCTCACGGGTTTGGAACGACATAAGGGTGAGTTATTAATGACATAATTTTGATTTTTGGGTTAACTATCCCTTTAACCCCTAGTTGCTCCAGAGGCGTGCGACCTCGGACATATATAGCAATTGTAAGTCGCTTTGGATAAAAGCGTCAGCTAAATGAATAAATGCAAATGTAAATGTCAATGCTTATACATCAATGCTAGACTGTCTACGTAGTACACAAAAGCAGCCGCTCTACCACAGTAATTAGTCAAATGACTGTGGAGGAGGACATCACTGTACAATGCTCAAAGGGAGGATATACATATAAAGTAATTGGCTAAAAAACTGTTTTTCAACACTCCTTCACACATTTGTGTGATTTTGATATGTATACTGTACAACTATACCGACTCTTTAGTGAGTAAGTTCATAAGTTGTACTCCTAGGGGGCCCTGTAGTGCATCTTAAAATTTTGAAGTCTGAGGCTTTAATCAAGTTTAATTAAAAGTAGGATACTTAAAATAGATAATAGCTCATCAAAAACATGTCCAGATGAAGGTCCTTATACTAAAAAAACACTGGGTGATGAAAATTATTTTCTCAGCTGTCTGAATCTAATTGGACTGCTTTAAAGGTTTCAAAAGTAGACCTGGCTTCAGACACAGTCAACCCTTGAAAATATATCAGCAAAATCTCACACTAGCTGTCTCTGTGTCTGTTACTGTCTGTAATGTAACTAAGCATTAGACACATGCAACTCTGTTTATACCACAAAGATAATATGGGGGGGGGGGGGGTCTGGTCAGGTTCAAGACACTTTTATCCTACCCTTCCCTTTTTATATAAACAAATTCAGGTTTCTCTTTTTATTAAATTTATTTGCATGGCCTATTTGTTCTGTGAATGTGGCAGCTAGGGAGGGGTGGGGCATTCTCCATTTAGGACGCTTCATTACATTCCAGACACATTTTATATTCTGACTAGTGCAAAGACACCAGTAGGTCAATCTGCAGGAACAGTTCAGACCCTGACTCCCAGACAGCTGTGTGTTGAATGTCTTAGGTTTCATGCTAGGTTTGTAACACACATTACAATACATTAGCAAGAACTTTTAAACAGCACTCATGAAAAAATGCTGGTAGTTTTTCGGGTAAATTAACTTCGATATTAAGGCTTTAAAAAAAGATGCAGCTTCTATCTTTTCATACTCCATTTTATAGTAAGTTTATAGTTTTGGGAATTTCTGCAACTTTGGGGCCCCCTAAGTGAGTAAAATTAATTGCTTTAAAGCAATTGCCCATTTTTGTTCCTCTCACCAAACTATAATGTACCCAGAACAGACATTTCTGTCATGACAACTTTTGAAGAGACTGGCATTGTAATGTACATAACAATGTTAATGTATTTGGTCTTGGCAGAATAGATCTGCTACGATGCTGCTGCGGCAGAGCAAGTACAGAGATTTGCTACTGCCATTACATCCACAAAGCATAAGAAATATTGCTGCTGCAAATATAACATACATGAAATAAACCCCATATAGCATATATGAATTACATCATAGCAGATATATACAGGTGGAGCAGGGGAAGGTGGAGGGTTCCTGATGCAAGCTGCAACCTCTACAGCAAACACTAGCCATATATTTGAATGTTGAGCAGCGAGCGTATTGGCTACTAATACAGGAGAGAACCAATAAGTTGTGCCATGTGATAACGATGTCATTAGGTCAGATTGAGTTAGACCTATCGGACTGCGTCCTCTAGAATTTCATGGAATTTCATGGAATTTCCTCATCCAGGAAATGATAAAACAATAAATATTTTTTTTAAATTATTTTATAGCTTTATTTGTTGTTAATTCCACTCTTCTCTTAGTTTTTTTTTTTTATTTATTTATTTGTTTTTTTTTACAGAAAGTTTATTTCCATTTCTAGATTTTATTTCTAATTTTACTGAATATGATGAGCTTGGGAGAGATATAAGTAAGAAAAAGACTCATAGGTCATGAGGTCAGCTGAGCCATTGGGCTGTTTATTGATGGTTGGTTCACAAGAAGCGGAGATGTTTGGTTTTGTTCCTCCATATACAGTACAGACCAAAAGTTTGGACACACCTTCTCGTTCAAAGAGTTTTCTTTATTTTCATGACTATGAAAATTGTAGAGTCACACTGAAGGCATCAAAACTATGAATTAACACATGTGGAATTATATATCGAATTATATACATAACAAAAAAGTGTGAAAAAAATGAAAATATGTCATATTCTTGGTTCTTCAAAGTAGCCACCTTTTGCTTTGATTACTGCTTTGCACACTCTTGGCATTCTCTTGATGAGCTTCAAGAGGTAGTCACCTGAAATGGTCTTCCAACAGTCTTGAAGGAGTTGCCCGAGAGATGCTTAGCACTTGTTGGCCCTTTTGCCTTCTGTCTGCAGTCCAGCTCACTCCTAAACCATCTCGATTGGGTTCAGGTCCGGTGACTGTGGAGGCCATGTCATCTGGCGCAGCACCCCATCACTCTCCTTCTTGGTCAAATAGCCCTTGATGCCTTCAGTGTGACTCGACAATTTTCATAGTCATGAAAATAAAGAAAACTCTTTGAATGAGAAGGTGTGTCCAAACTTTTGGTCTGTACTGTAGACTTGCTTGTAATTTCTGGAATGCTTGTAATAGGAACATCATCAAAAGACAGTTCTTATGGCAGTGGTTATCAGTAAAAATGTCTCAACATCATCTTAACAGCTGATCTGTAGGTCAAAAATAATATTATATATTTTAAATACAGTATATTAATATTTATATATTCCATTTCCACATGCATGTTCATAATAATTTCTCTCAGGTTTGTGCATAAATTAAATATAGTGGCTGAAAATCAAAAGTTTTAAGAATTGTCTCTGTTCTTTCTACTCAAAAATGTTGCTTTTTATAAGAAACAGTGTTTTTTTTTTTGTTTTTTTTCATAGTTTCACTCTGTCTGCACATCAGTGGCAAAACTGCTCCGTTTGATGTCTGAGGAACACATTATATAGACCGAAACAATACAAAGGAGGGAAAAGTTAGCTGAATGAAAGCAGTTTCAACTTTACGCAATCACAAATACACAGACCAGTAAATAACATTAAAGAAAAAGAAGGAGAATGGGAAGATCGCACGAGCATAAAGATCTACGCGCTTGGCTGCCGAGGGGATGACAGGTTTAGGAGGTGGTGGTTTCTTGTTGTTCTTGGCTTGCGATTTACTGCAAGCATTACCAGCTTCAATGGGTTTGCCATAGCAGTCAAAGTTTGAGAGTTCAAAGTCCCGTGGCAGAGAGCCTACGATACTGAAGTCATTGGAGCGCAAATCCGACTTGGAGGTGCATACCTTTTTGCACCTTGTCTCTGTCACCTGAGAGATATAAAGAGGGAGAGAGTGAGAAAAAGATGAATAAAGAGAAAACCTCTCAGCGACATCTGGAGTGATTTTTATTTAAAGGGGTGCTATTGTGCTTTTTCACTTTTTCAACTTTAGTAGGTCTGTAATGATCTGCAAAGTTACAAAGCTCAAAGCCCAGTTCAAAAGAAGATATGTTATTTAACAGAAATCACTTTTCAATAACTACAACGAACGATTCGTTTTGACTACGCGTATTTTCTGGGAATTGTGATATCACAAATATCAACGAATGAGATGAGACCTGGTTGAGCTGCACTAGAGAAGGCAGCGAGTGTTATCACTATGTCGGAGACACGCTAGTGTTCCACAGAAAGATGAGCTGAGAGTGGTTACAATCATCCGGGTTTAATTAATGCTCAAATTGATTCGATTTTGATGCAATATTTAAACTAAAGCTCGCAGCAGGCTGGTTTGGTAAGAGGCAGGACATTTCCCGACCAGGAGCCTAATACTGTTAATCACAACACACACTGGCCGAGCTAACCAATCACAGCACAGACTGGCCCAGCTAACCAAACACAGCACATCTCGTTTTCCAGAAGGCAGGCCTTCATTTGATACAGGAACTATTAAAACCATTCATGCCAGACTGGGTAGAGAGGTATTGTAATAATGTAAAATATGTGAAGAAATAATTTACATTTCAAACAACCTAGTATGAGAGCCTGTTCTAGTACACCCCTAAAACAAAATCAAGACTTTGTAAAAGAGCATAATAGGACCCCTTTAAACATTAAAGGGATAGTAACCCAAAAATTAAATGCTTTCATCACTTCCTCAACCTCATCTCATTCCAAACCTCTATAATTTATGTTCTTCAATGAATACTGAAAATGAATACTGGTTTGATTCGGCATAAATCAAGGATAATATAACTAATTATATAAACGTTCTGTAAAAAAAAAAAACATTGTATTACCATAGAACCATGTCTGATAAATCACTACCAATGGTACTTTGTGGTCTTTTTATTAAGAATATTATTATTGTATAGCAGTAAATTTAAAAAAAAAATAATGGTACTGATGATTTTATTATACACTAGTGTTGTTGAAAGTGTGAATTAGGGCTAGTTATGTTAGTTTTGTAAATATGTGTATTTCTGTTCTACACTGAAGAAAGAAAACCATACTGGTTTTGATCAATGTGAATGTTATTGATAACAGGATTTGATTTTTGACTGAACTATCCCTTTTAATTTCAAACTTGGGTATTTTCATTTGTATAATTAAAATAAATGAAGAAATGATAGCTGGCAGGTGGATCATTTATGCATTATAATACTCATTCAGGAATCACACAACTCAAAAACCAAATCTGATTCAATGTTTGTCAAACTTTAATCTCTCATGTAGAGGCACATAACTCTCTATCTCTTTGTTTTAGAACTCCCCTTTCTCTTGACACTCTGAACTGCTGGGAAAGGGAGATTTTGAGGACAGGCAATTATTTTTGGCTCTTCCTGAAGCTCTAACAGGGCAGAGGCAGTGTTTCATGGCCCTCCCACGCAGGAACAACAGGAGAAGAAAATAAGTAGTTTAAAGAAACACCTACCTTGCATCAAAATAGACCAGGACAATCGTTACAAACTGATGTGACATAACACTGTCTGGTTCTCTCTCTCTCTCTCTCTCTCTCTCTCTCTCTCTCTCTCTCTCTCTCTGTCTCTCTATTTCTTTCTGACTAACTGAGGGATGTCTGGATATCTTATGTCTGATGGTTTAATGCCAACTTGTCTGTTGTATTAGTTCTGGATGTGTGGACAGGGGCAGAAGCCATGCAGTACTGGACTGCACTACTTCCCACCAGACACACAACACTTAAATCCTCAAACAGTTTTGATATCTTTTATATTCTGTGAGGACACATACATGGATTTAGGAAGCTGTCTGTCAAATACAGTATTGGAGCTTTCATATGCTTCTGATAAATACTGCCTGCTTAACAACATTCAGCATGTCTGAACAGCCATGAGATGGCTGGAGAATCAGTGGCAGCAAACAAGCCTTGGGATGCGTCCAAACAGATCTAATTCAGGGCAATAAATGAGGCTTTCTTGGAGGTCAGTAACTTGCAGGGGTTGTGCAAAGAGCATGTGGGTTAATTTGGGATCAGATGTTCTTCTCGTAGCTGTTGAAGGTTCATCCTAAGAGTAAATGTGTGACATTGGTTGAAAACACATCGCTTCCTTAAGCCTCCCTCTGGGGCCCATTTAAAGCTTATAATAGACTCGAGCAGACCACATTATTCAGCCTATTTCTCCTGTCTGTCAGGCTATCCTTGCCTCCAAGCTCCTCTTCCAATTGTTGCTATAAAGTTGTCTGTTTTCTGAAGAACATGAAGTACTGTGATTATCCCACCTACAGTTTTGCATGCAGACCTGACATTAGCAGCGCAGTGCATAATTAAAGATTATATAACTACAAGGAGAGCAATGCAACTGAATACAATAAAATATAATTGAAAAAATGAGCTCTTTGAAAAGGCAAAATTGCCCTTAAACATAATGTGTGTGCCCGTGTGCTGCTTAACTTTTGTCTCTATTGGGCATACTGTCATGGAATAGCAAATACTTAGAATGAATGCATTAACAAATTAAAATATAGTTTATATATTAAGATGTTTAAAATAAATTAACAATATATTAGATTTATATTAAATTATTATAAATGTAAATTAATTAGTTTTAATATGTATTAATATTATTATACTGTATACAAACTACTTTTCAAAAGTTTGGTGTTGGTAAAAGTTTTTTTTATGTTTTTGAAAGGGGTCTCTTATGCTCACCAAGGCTGCATTAATTTGATTAAAAATACAGTAATACAGATTATTCCTGTGATTGTAACATTGAATCTTCAGCAGTCATTACTCCAGTCTTCAATGTCACATGATTCTTCAGAAATCATTTTCAAAATAATTTTTCTTACAGTCATCACATCTAAAATTGGATGTGTTGATTATTTAATTAATTTTTTTATTTTTGCGGAAACCTTTTTTCAAGATTTTTGATGAAAAAGAAGTAAAAAAAACAACAACAGCATTTATTCAAAACAGAGATTATTAAGAAAATTATAAATATCTTTACTGTCACATTTGATTGATTTAATGCATTCTTGCTGAATAAAAGTATTAATGTCTTATAAAGAAAAATCCAAATTGCCCAAAACTTCTGAAAATAGTGTATATTAACTGTACATGCTTAGACTATAAATGATGGTGACAAAATATTACTGTGGTACCACCATATAGTGGTGGTATGAGTTGGGAAAACTAGAGTACAGTAAGATTAAAAAAAAAAAAAAAATGGTTTTGTCCAAAATTTAGAATATCATCACAGTAACACAATAAGTTACTACACAAGGTGTTTTTTGGTATTATTTTGAACTGACTTAGCACTAGTATAATCAGTTTGTTTGAATACAAAGTCATCAGGTTGTTTCTGACCTGTAGTGTACTGACATGTATAGGGGTGCTTCCCATGCCATTGATGGTGTTCTTAGCAGGAGACTTTCCCTCCGCCTTCTCTTTGCTAGCAATCTTTGCTCTCTCCGCCTCCAGTCGTTTAGGGCTATTAAGCATCACCTGAACCACAGCATATTCGACTAGAGAGGCAAAGCCAAAGAGCAGGCAGGCAATCAGCCAGATGTCAATCGCTTTTACATAGGAGACTTTGGGCAGTTCGGAGGCCAGGGATGTGCACTCAGAAGAGAGCGAGAGCACTGACAGTATCCCTGCAGACAGAGAGAGGTCATTAGATCAAATGAGCTGAGGAGGGATGTGCTAACACATTGATCTGAATCGTTTACAAACATAATACCAGAGCAGACTGTAAAACATAGTATTAAGGCATCTGTAACAGTATTAGAGCAGTGAGCAGATTTTTTTAATAGATGTATAAACACACACACGCAAACCAAACACTCACAAAATGTAATAAATGACTGACCTGAAATGACCATGGACAGCGGCAATTTGAGATGGCACTTATGTAATCACATTATATTGTGACAGTGACAATGATGTGGACAGAATGATGGTGGTACTGGAATCACAAATGGAATCGCAGAAAAATCGTAACCAAATCACAGTAGAGGATTTGCAGATATTTTGTAATGTCCACCCATGAAACACAACCCAGTGCACGAAGAAAAAGCATATTCCATGAAAACAGTGCATGCATTTATCAGCAGTGTCAAGCTATAATTGGAAAATACTAGAAATTGTCACATCTCATGGCATCTTGCATAATCTTCATTGCATCTCAGGTTATCCTCTCTCACTGACCTCCCATAAATAAATAATGCCTGTGGGCTGCAGCTGAGGCTGATGGAAATATCCTGGACATGCATTATATTTCTTGTATAGTGTATAGCTATAGTGCTGTAGGGGATAGAAGCGCTGCACTGATGTAAAATCAGCGCCATTGAAAAGATTCATTGGTGGATGTTACATTGATGAAAATAGGAAATGAAAAATGTAAAAGATGAGGTCGATTATGGGGGTACAGGCCTCCACAGAGACATGAGATGAGGGGCTGATGCTTGTGGCAGGACTGATGATTGGAAAGAGTACCCAGAGGCACACGGGCAGCACTGGCGTCAGGGTTGATCCAAAAGGAGAGCCAGGAGAGGACGACGATGAGCAGGGTGGGAGCATATACACCCATCATGTAGAAGCCCACCTGCCTCCTTAGAGTAAAAATCACCTCCACACATGTGTAGTAGCCTATCATACAAAAGTTCAAAAGGTTGCTTTTAATGGACATAATTTGTATTTGTTTTTTTCTGGAATCGCATCTAATACAGTAGCTACCTCCTTAACAAGACCAGAGAGAGCTTATGTACACATTAGTTTTACCTGTCCCCGCATAGTACTTAGTGCAGTTGCCATATTCAATGTCCTCTTGTTTAATATCAAACTGAGGCAGAGCAATCTCTTCCATCTGTACAGGGTCACCAGACTGCCACATGAACTGCAGGTCATCTGTGGTGTAGCCGACTAAACACACACACAGACACACACATAAAAAAAAACAAAAAAAAAACACTTCAAATAATAATAATTTTAGAATAGATTCCCAGATTGTTTTTCATGATCCTGTGAACTCTGGTATTTAGTTTTAGCTAACAAGTCTGAAACATGGCAGCATAAAAACAAAACTCCCCTCCCATTCATTTAAAAAAATTTCCTTGTATTATTTTCAAATCAGATACTTCTAAATGATTGTATTCATATTCACGTACAGCTCTCAAGCTGCATTTTGCATCGCTGGGTGTCCATGGGGAAAAGAGTCAAGTCCAGTGGACAAGAGAGGGTAACAGACAACCTGAGAAAGGAGAGAATAAGCAAATTTGAGTACCAGACAATGAGTCATGCAATAGTCTGAATAAGTTTGAATTAGTGTCTTAAATTTAAATGCGGCATTTTACATTGCTTTTCCCTAAAATACACTACATTATATATGGTCACATAAAC